>NC_057814.1:260682900-260982900 GCF_018294505.1 Triticum aestivum | reverse complement strand
TTGGCCCATCAAGTGTGCTCCTCCGGTCTCTCGGACCTCCATGACGGCCACAAGGACGCGAGTCTCCGGGACAGCGGGGACGCGAGACGGCGACGCGGCCCTCCAGGACGGCCTTACGCGCACCGGCACCGCCCACCAGCAGGTCACGCGCCTCACTCGCGTGCCAGCCGTGGAGCATGAGTACCTCGTGGCGGACGGCGCCGTTGACGCGCTCTGCGCAGCCGTGTCCGGCGGCTGCTGCAGGCCTCACCACCGTGGGTGTCAACAAGTGCACCATGTCATAACGTCAAACATAACGGTCAGCCTGACATGTAGGCCACAGCTGTCATAATCTCGCTTAAAATCGTCTAAAACGGTCACCAACCGAAAGTGGTAGTTTTTATATCCAGAAAAAAATAGGTACACCTGGTACATTTTTTTTGACGGTTTGAAGTGGTAGTTCCATGGGATCGAAACCCTAATTATAGTATTTTTTGTTAAATACTTTTTTATATAAGGTGTATTAAGCCAAACGTGCTTGTCCAGCTAGGTAGCTACTATAGTAAGTTCGCAATGTCCCCGAAATATATCAGAGGTACCCATGAGCTACCTGAAGTGACGGAATTGCGATTTGATTGTTTGGTTCATTATAGGAGCTATCCAACAGTCGCCGAACGCGCTGCACGCTAAAAACTATTTTGCGGCGCGCCTATCATATTTGGCACGGCGTGCAGCGCTGGCTTCAGCAGCCGCGCTAAAATGCAACATGCGCGCAGCTTCAGCAGTGCGCAAAAATGCAGCGCGCGCGACTCTCGCACAAATAACATATGCATTCCAAAACAAAAGCAAAAAGATCAAACACAAAAAAAAAATCGAAATAAATAAATAGTTCAATTTCGTTATTACAACTCAAACAAACAGTTTATCGTTCAATACAACAAATAGTGCAATAAACACAACAAATAGTTCAACAATACAATATCGAACCCACAAATCATGATGCTCTTTGTCGTCCATTCCATGCCCACCACTTCTCGATGAGATCCTTCTGAAGATTGTTATGCACTGTGGGACGTCGAATGGCATGATAGGAGGCAACAAAACGGGCCACCCTTTCATCCCTCCGTCGCAGTCGCACGGGTATGTGGGATTCTCCACGAAATAGTGCCTCATCAATCTGTTATGGGCATCAATCCTATCCCTCCAAATTTTCTGCCGACCCATAACCGAACCACCGTGCTTTGGTTTTTTATTGATGTGCATAGCTAGGATCATTGCAAGATCCTCCTCCTCTTCCATATCAAATTCTTCTTCGGAAGAATCATACGACGAATTCATCTACAATGTTCAATACTATGCTATAAACTACAATCAACATGCACCAAATTCATGAAGTTTGAGCAATACATACCTTGCAGGCGTTTTGTCGAACACCTTGTGGGCGCCGAGCGGCAGCGAGCGCCTGGGCGCTGTTTGTCGGAGGACGGACGCGCGCGAGGGGAGGCGGTGACTAGAGGGGGCCGGAGGAAGCCGTCGCGGCGCAGGGATAGGCCGGGGAAGCGCCGGAACGGTCGCCGGATGGCGCGGGCGGCGGCGGCGCTACGGCTGGAGGGGGCGGGGGGATGAGTTGCGAGCGAGCGTGCGAGATTGCAGCGCACGGGAGCGGGCGCAGCAAATAAACGGCGCGCGATGGAGTTTCGACCCGCACGCTGAACTAGATATGCCGCGCACGCGGTTTTTCTCGCCCGCTGGAGCCACTATGCCGGTTACGCGCGCGTTAAATGGGAAATTTTGCTGCGCGGCTCTAGTTTGGCACGCCCGTTGAAGATGCTCTTAGGCGATCTTTTGTCGGCAGTGAGCTGAGCTAAGCTGGCCGAGTAGACGCTATACATAGGGCACGGACGGTGTCACGCGTGCATGCACGCACGAAGAGTGCTCGATCGATCGATCCAAGAGCAACACATGCATGCATGGCCCGTCCACGCACCTCCGGGTAGCCCAGCGGGAGGACAAGTGTAACACCACATCATCGATCGAGCAGGGTGCTATAGATCGATGGCGGATCCCACGGGTCCCAACGATTGATCAACGACGGATCCGATAAGATCTGGATGAGGCCATATTGGAATGAAACTAGCCAGGCCAGAAATCAGAATGTTTATATGTAGCACATACATGCATGAACTCCGAGGTGCATGCATCCACACGACTAGCTTACTTTGTAGGGTGTGTGTAGATAGAGAGAAGAGGAAGATTCATGCATCACAAGTTGTATGCAGGTACTACATCTACATATGCAGGCACAATATGCATGTACCTGTACTTGTAGACTTGTGTTTTGATGGAAATTTAATATGCATATACTTGTACGCTTGGCTTTGATGCAACAAAACTAAGACATACAGTGGAGATAGAGAGAAGAGAAAGATTCATGCATCACAAGTTGTATGCAGGTACTACATCTACATATGCAGGCACAATATGCATGTACCTGTACTTGTAGACTTGTGTTTTGATGGAAATTTAATATGCATATACTTGTACGCTTGGCTTTGATGCAACTAAACTAAGACATACAGTGGAGATTTTATGTCAGTTACTATATATACATGCGAGAATGACGTTTTGGCACATGGGAGTGCGCTTCTGATTTTTAAAATGTGCTTTAAACATTTTTGAAATGTCAAAAAATTCAAACAAAAACTTGGCGCATACATCTCAATATTGTACATGCTCACAAAGCCGTTTCGTGAAAATATGACAACTTATGTGTCGCGTATGAAAAAGACAAAATTCAGTGTTAAAAAATGATTTTCACAAGATATCCTTTTGTCTTTTTTACACAAGCCATAAAAAATGTCGGTTTTCTCCCAAACTTGACGTGCACACATAATTGAGATGTATGCGCCAAATTTTTATGTAGAACTTTTTCACACTTTGAAATGATTTTTTCACGTGCAGGAGCACGCGCTCCGTGAGCACCAATGGATTTCCGAGAGATGCATGACTAAGTCAATTATATTAGTAAACCTAATCCATATCTGCTAAGAGGATACGAGATCGCTAATATATAAATCAGCTAATTGCTAGCCATGACAGCGACGAGACCAATAACAGCAAGCACAATCAACGTCGATGGTGATGATCTTTCGATGCATTAGATTTTACTCGTCAAAGGACCATCTCTTGCTCATGTCACAAGAAAGGGACTGTGGTTAATTAACTGTGTTGTACGTACTATGTTACCTCTTGAAGCATCAGAAAGGCTCAGTCAAAAACTGGCCCGACCGTAGCACGTAATAGTACATCTAATAGAGTACTCCCTCCGTCCGGAAATACTTGTCCTAAAAATACAAAAAATGAATGTATCTATAATTAAAATAAATCTAGATACATCCATTTCTCAGACAAGTATTTAAGAACGGAGGGAGTAGTAGTTTACGAACACAGTTGATGATTAATTTCAGCCCGACACCCATACATGCGTGCGAACTAATTTGGACCAATCATCATCTTCAGCTTTAACTGTTCTACATGGATGGGTCATTCGATAATTTTCAGGAACAATAATCCTGATACGCTGATCAGTTGTTGTGATCATATCAGTCGATAATTTTCTGGCCTTCTCTAACTTCCTACTTCAGTCACACTAAGGTTTTGCTTCGTTAAACCTCTCCTCGAGAGGTTTGGAGGGGATTGAGGGGATTTTGACTTGTACAGGATCTAATCCTCCTCAATCCACTTCTATTCCCTTCAAACCATTTTTTCTAGGTTCAATAGGAGTTTTATTACATAGTAATAAGCTCACAATTCAGAGGTAAGATTTTCTCAATACATGGTGGACCTTGATGCAACCACACCACCATGGTTCATTTAGTTCGATTATACCTTGGTAGGCAATCTGCAACCCTATTTTGATTTCAATGAATTTTCTGAGGAATAAAAATCCTACCAACCATTAAAAACTTAATCTCTGAAACTAACTGGCCGTAAGGAGAGCGATTGAGACTATTACTAGAATGGATTTCCGTCAAACCGCTTGCAACTGAACAAACTCTAAGCATGTCTCCCCGTCTTGCTTTCTCACAACTAGATGAGCCGTTTACTCCTTGGCGCTAAAGCTAATTGCAACCAAGAAGTTAAGCAAGCTATGGGGAACACTTTTTATACATAATCCACACATTAAACATACGTTTGCACGCATAATATCTTAGGACAGACAGACTAACAAACATGGATAACTATCCTTTGATCATGGCAAGTGCTTGTTCGTGCTGGTCACACTTAGCCAAGACCTTCGTGCCGGAAAGGTCGGGAGCGAGCGATGGTTTCGGCTGTGAGAGGAGAGGAATGCAGAGCAATAAAGACAATAAATGCTAGTGTCGCGCGCCCCTTTGCTTTGAGTCCGCTCCTGTAGGATCGTAAGTAGGTCTAGGGGGGGGTTGATTAGACTATTTGACAAAATAAAAACCTAGCATTTTCCCAATTTTAGTTCTTGGCAAGTTTTAGCATTTTGCATAGGTGAAGTAACACTTTACACATGCAAGTCTAGTTAGTAGGCAGCGAAAAGTAAAGACTTTGCATGTGAACGTAAAGGAGGGGATCGGAGAAATCAAATTCAATGAAAACAAAGTGATTTTTGGCGTGGTTCTGATAGATGGTGCTATCGCGTGCATCCACGTTGATGAAGTTTTCCACCCACGGAAGGTAAAGGTTCCGAGTCCATGGAGGGCTCCACCCACGAAGGGTCTACGAAGAAGCAACCTTGTCTATGCTACCATGGCTTCCGCCACGAAGGACTAGCCTCACATGGGTAGTTCTTCGCGAAGTAGGCTATCACATTGCCCTTACAAACTCCTTGGTTCGACTGCACAAGATTTGGAGGCTCCCAAGTGATACCTAACCAATCAAGGAGACACCATTCTCCAAAAGGTAATAGATGTTGTTAATGATGAACTCCTTGCTCTTGTGCTACAAAAGATAGTCCCCTGAACACTCAATCACTTTCTCACAGATTTGGCATAGTGGTGGGAGAAGGATAGAAGTGGAAAGCAACTTGAGGGGGAAAGAAATCAAGGATCAAATGGTTGGAGTGAAATCTCTTGATCCCAACACAAGTGTAGGTGTTTCTCTCTCTCTTAGAAAATGGATATTGGAAGTGGTAGTTTTGTCCTGGTTGCCCTCTCTAGGAGTAGGTGGTGTCAATGGGGTATATATAGCCTTCACCAAAAATCTAACCGTTATACACCTTTATGCACAACTTGGTGGGACCGGGTGAAATACTCAGTCAGACCGACCAGTGCAAAAGGTTCGAATTTTAGGTAAGACCGGATGAATCCATTTGATAGGATCGATTGATATTGAACTAACCACTCTCCACACTTCGGTGTCACCGATCAATTTCAATCGGAAATTTTGAGATGAAAGCGATAGGTTACAATAGGTTGTCAAGCGCACTGTGATGGGAGCAAATGTCATCTCACTACTAGGGAAAACCCTATAGGTAGACCAATAAGAGTAGCATGGGGTAAGTGGCTAAGTAGTAGTAGTGCGGGTCAGAACCCCACGCTACATTTACAATGCAGTAGTAGCGCGGGTTGATATACCACTCGATGCTGCTAAGTGGGCTCCATGGTACCCTCCATGTCAATCCAAAGTAGCAGCGTTGGGTATGTCACCCGCGCTACAACTTAAATGATAGCTATAGCACGGGGCTTGTACCCAACGCTACCAGTACTGTTACACGGAGCTAGCTGGTGGGCCCCATTTAGAAGCAACGCGGTGTATAAGACCCACACTACAAGTAATAGGCACAGCAGTAGCGCGGGCCTTCTGCCCCACGCTACTGCTAGGGCGCACCAGCCACCTTTTTCTCCCCTCCTCATCCCTCTCCCTCCCCCTTCCTTCTGCCATAGATTGCTTTCCTCTCCACTTGCTCTCTTCTCTCTTGCTTCTCCACCCTCCTCCCTCTCTCTCCTTTGCCCCTCCATTAATGGCTCACCTTCCTCACTTGCTCTTCTTCTCCCTCTCCCTTCTTCCCATATCTCTTGCCCCTCCACTCCATTCACTCACTAGCTCTCTCTTCCTCTCCACTAGTTGGATTCATCTCCTCCCAAAGAAGATATACCCATTAAATGAAGTCAACTAGCTACCTCCCTCTCATTAATGAAGGAGCATTAAATACCTTTATCCACTTAGATACCAAAAGCGACACCGGCCTCACCACTGTGCTCCCTATCTAGATACATGAAGAAAAAGTATTGTTGTGCAAGAATCAAATTTGTGTGTGCGCGATATGACCGAATTGTGTGATATGATTGAATTGTGCATGGCATGAGTTGCCTATGTGTATTTGCTGAAATATGCGTGACACATGAGTTGCCTTTGTTTTGCTGAAATGTCGATTTATTTCCATTTCGGCGAATTTCGGGCAAACTCGATATGTCCTATTTTTAGGGAAGGTCATGCTGAATTTTTGTATGACTTTGATGCATGCATGCATGCGTGGTTATTATTATTTTGCGTATACCGTGCAGACGATCATCAAGGTCAGTGGAAGGATGGTGGATAGTGATGTCTACTACACAACTAGTTCTTGTAGACTCGTGTTGGGCCACCAAGCGCAGATTTTTGTAGGACATTTGCAATTTTCCCTCAAGTGGATGACCTAAGGTTTATCAATCCATGGGAGGCATAGGATGAAGATGGTCTCTCTCAAACAGACCTGCAACCGAATAACAAAAAGTCTCTTGTGTCCCCAACACACCAAATACAATGGTAATTTGTATTGGTGCAATAGTTCGACGAAGAGATGGTGATACAAGCGTAGTAATGATAGTAGATATTGATTTTTGTAATATGAACAATAAAAAACAGCAAGGTAGCAATTGATAAAACGGAACACAAACGGTATTGCAATGCTTGAAAATGAGGTCTAGGGTTCATAGTTTCACTAGTGCAATCTCTCAACAGTGTTAATATAATTGGATCATATAACCATCCCTCAACGTGCAATGAAGAATCACTCCAAAGTTCCTATCTAGCGGAGAACATAAGAAGAAATTGTTTGTAGGGTACAAAACCACCTCAAAGTTATCCTTTCCGATCGATCTATCCAAGAGTTCGTACTAAAGTATCTGTGAGTTGATTATACGATATGCATCAAACAATTTCAGATTCATAATACTGAATCCAACACAAACAACCTCAAAGAGTGCCCCAAGATTTCTACCGGATAAACAAAGACGAGAACGTGCATCAACCCCTATGCATAGATTACCCCAATGTCACCTCGGGAATCCGTGAGTTGAGTGCCAAAACATATATCAAGTGAATCAATATGATACCCCATTGTCACCACGGGTATTCATAGCAAGAAATGCATCAAGTGTTCTCAAATCCATAAAAGTATTCAATCCGATAAAAACGAAATATCAAAGGGAAAAGTCAATTCATCACAACAAGATAAAGAGGGGAAAACACCATATGATCCAACTATATTAACATAGCTCGCGATACATCAAGATCGTGCCAAATCAAGAACACGACAGAAAGAGAGAGAGAGAGAGAGAGAGAGAGATTAAACACATAGCTACTAGTACAAGCCCTCAGCCGCGAGGGTGGACTACTCCCTCCTCATCATGGTGGCCGCCGGGATGATGAAGATGGCCACCGGTGATGATTTTCCCCTCCGGCAGGGTACCAGAACAGGGTCTAGGTTGGTTTTTCATGGCTACACAGGCTTGCGGCGGTGGAACATTTCATCTAGGGTTATTTTTGGGGGTTTCTGTATTTATAGGATTTTTTGGCATCGGTTTCGTGTGAAGATGGGCTTCGAGGGGCCCACCCTCCACTAGCACACAGGCAAGGCCCCTAGAGCGCCCAGGTGGAGGGTGGCCACCTCCTTCACCTTCTGGTCCCCCCACGAAGCTTCTAGTGCATCTTTTTTTCCAAAAAATCGTCAAAAAGTTTTAGCTCATTTGGAGAAATTTCATTTCTGCGCAGAAAACAACACCACGGTAGTTTTGCTGAAAACAATATCAGTCCGGGTTAGTTCCATTCAAATCATACCAAAACCATATAAAATTGTTGTAAACATGGCATGAATACTTCATAAATTATAGATACGTTGGAGACGTATTAGATTGATACTTGCAATCCGCGGTGGACGACATGTATTAAAATAACCTAAAGCCGATTTTATGTCTGTGTCGAAGATGCAAAGTAGGTGTATGACTCGACCCCTTTAAGGGTGGCTATTTGAGAGCGCACCTGCTCATGCATGGTTTTATGGATGGCTAAACTCGGTGGACAAGTGAAGATGATGATGAGAACATCGACGGGGTAGCCAATAACCACATCGGGCTAGACGAAGAGATGACCGATGGAACCAAAGAAGAGTTCGCCAGACATGGCAGCGGAGGAGAGGTCGGACATGGCGGAGAACCATGGTGGAGAAGAGGCAGACACGCCAAAGTCTTGGTCACTACTAAATTCAGTCATGCGGGACCCTCATATTCGAGATCTGCTTCGTAAGAAGACGACTAGCTGCAGAGCTGCTTCTAGAGAGGAGGCCAAGCTGGCGCAACTGGAGGTAGACTCGAAGACTCCATTGTATGATGGTTGCGATCCCGAGGTGACCCGCTTGAGTTTCACGCTCAAACTTCTACAAACGGAGGCCAAAAAAAATGGACTGACGCAAGCCTCGATGAGCATTTGAAGTATCTACATAAAGTTCTTCCCGCGGGGAACCTGTGTCCTACTAATGTCGAGGAGGCCAAGAAAATCGTGTGCCCTCTTGATCTGCCACACATTAGATACCACGCATGCATCAACGATTGCATCATTTATCGGAAGGAGCACGCGAAAAAAACTAGTTGTCTAGTGTGTAATGCTTCTCGATACAAGAAGGCCGAAAAGAAAGCTCCTCAGATAGTTTTATGGTACTTTCCGATCACACCCCATCTACAGCGGTATTTCATGTATCCTAAGGAAGCAAAGCTCATGCGCTGGCATGCGGAGAGGGTGAAGCTCGACGATGGAAATGATACGAAGCTGAGACACCTTGCAGATGCTAGCCAACGTAGAGCATTCAACACTGAACATTGATATTTCATAGATGATCCGAGGAACACCATGCTTGGCGCGAGTATCGATGGCATGGTTCGGTTTGGCAACCAGAACACCAACCATAGCACATGGCCCGTGTTTGTATGGATGTACAACCCCCCTGTAAGTGCATGAAGACAAAGTACATACACATGAGTATGTTGATTCAAGGGCCGAAACAACCGAGAAATGATATTAATCTGTATCTTGAGCTACTGAAAGAGGAGCTACACACATTATGGACAACATCGGTCAAGGCATGGGACACCAGCGCAAGAGAGCATTTCGATATGAGAGCCGCGCTGATGACGACGGTGCACGACTATCTCGGTTACGGATATGTCTTAGGCCAAGTTTGCCATGGATATTTCAGATGCACCAAGTGCATGGATGATACAACATCTCAGTAGTAACAAAAGATGGCGAGTATAGGAAAATTGTGTACATGGGGCATTGAAGATGGCTTGAGAAGGATGACCCGTGGAGAAAACGTGGAGATCTATTCAATGGTGAGGTTGACCATTGAGGACCTCCACGTAAAAGGAGCAGCAGTGAAATTGATGAGTTGTTGAAAAACTGGGAGGAGTGCCCCGCGCCAGAAAAGAAGAAAAAGGCACCGGACCCGATGGTGAAGGTATGGAAAGCGAGGTCTGTTTTCTGGGACTTGGAGTATAGGCTCAAACTCAACACGCCTCATGGCCTTGATCAAATGCATATCATGAAGAATGTCCTCGAGACCTTACTTGGCACATTGATGAACATGCCGGAGAAGACCAAGGATGGGAAAAAGGCAAGAAGATACTTGGAATCTTTGAATATCAGGGAAGATCTCCGGATGCGCCGTAAAAAGTTGGAGGAGGTGAGCGAGGCGGAGGACAGGAGCAAAAGAGTAATAAGAAGGAAGATCATTATTGTCCCCCTCTTGCTTCACCTTAAGTCCAAAGGAGATCGATCAATTCTTCAGGTGCCTTATTAGAATCAAAGTTAGTTTCGATTACTATGGGAAGACAAGCAGTTTTCAAGACACCAAGAAGAAAAGATTCAGTGGGATGAAGTCTCATGACTGTCATGTGATGATGACGCAGATACTCCCGGTTGCACTTAGAGGGATAATGGACAAGCACGTCCATGACACGCTTACTAGTCTCTGCAACTTTTGTGGCGTTATTTCTTGAAAGTCGATCAATGTGAAGCAGCTCAGAAGGCTACATGAAGATATTTTTTTATAATAAATGAGCTTCAGATGTACTCCCCGCCCGCATTCTTTGACGTCATGGTGCATATTTGTGTCCACATTATGGACGACATCATCGACCTCGGGACGACATTCCTGCACAGCATGATGCCGTTCGAGAGGATGAATGGGGTCATCAAAGGTTTGTTTGTAACATGTCCCATTTGGATGGAAGCATCGTCTAGGGCTATCTGACCCAATAGTGCATCTCCTTCTGCAAGAATTTTCTAGGTGCCAGACACCATGTTGTCGGTTTACCTGTTGACACTGAAGGAAATATGCCCTAGAGGCAATAATAAAGTTATTATTTATTTCCTTATTTCATGATAAATGTCTAGTATTCATGCTAGAATTGTATTAAGCGGAAACTTAGTACATGTGTGAATACATAGACAAAACATAAGTTTCCCTAGTATGCGTCTATTTGACCAGCTCGTTTATCAAAGATGGTTATGTTTCCTATCCATAGACATGTGTTGTCATTTGATGAATGGGATCACATCATTAGGAGAATGATGTGATGGACAAGACCCATTCGTTAGCTTAGAATTATGATTGTTACAGTTTCATTGCTACTGCTTTCTTCATGACTTATACATGTTCCTCAGACTATGAGATTATGCAACTCCCGAATACCGGAGGAACACTTTGTGTGCTATCAAACTTCACAACGTAAATGGGTGATTATAAAGATGCTCTATAGGTCTCTCCGAAGGTATTTGTTGGGCTGGCATAGATCGAGATTAGGATTTGTCACTCCGTGTTTCGGAGAGGTATCTCTGGGCCCTCTCGGTAATGCTCATCACTATAAGCCTTGCAACCAATGTGACTAATGAGTTAGTTGCGGGATGAATTATTACGGAACGAGTAAAGAGACTTGCCGGTAACGAGATTGAACTAGGTATGATGATACGGACGATCGAATCTCGGGCAAATAACATACCGATGACAAAGGGAACAACGTATGTTGTTATGCGGTTTGATCGATAAAGATCTTCGTAGAATATGTAGGAGACAATATGAGCATCCAGGTTCCGCTATTGGTTATTGACCGGAGATGTGTCTCGGTCATGTCTACATAGTTCTCGAACCCGTAGGGTCCGCACGCTTAACATTTGATGACAATTTGTATTATGAGTTATGTGATTTGATGAACCGAAGTTTGTTCAGAGTCCCGGGTGAGATTACGGACATGACGAGGAGTCTCGAAATGGTCGAGACATAAAGATTTACATATTGGAAGGCTATATTCAGACATGGAATGGTTCCAGAGAAGTTCGGGTATTTTCCGGAGTACCGGGAGGTTACCGGAACCCCCGGGGAGTTGATGGGCCTTAGTGGGAAGGAGAGCTGGCAACCAGGAGGTGGCACGCCCCCCCCCCAAGCCCAGTCCGAATCAGACAAGGGGTTGGGGGCGCGGCCCCCTCTCCCTTCCTTCCCTCTTCTCCTTTAGGTGGAAATCTACTAGGACTTGGAGTCCTAGTAGGATTCCCCTTCTCCCGGCGCGCCCTAGCCTGGCCGTCCAGCCTCCCCCTCCCTCCTTGATATACGGGGGCAGGGGACACCCTAGGACACACAAGTTGATCTTTTAGCCGTGTGAGGTGCCCCCTCCACAGCTACACACCTCGATCATATCGCCGTAGTGCTTAGGCGAAGCCCTGCGCCGGTAACATCATCATCACCGTCGCCACGCCGTCGTGCTGATGGAACTCACCCTCGTCCTCAACTGGATCAAGAGCACGAGGGACGTCATCGAGCTGAACGTGTGCTGAACGCGGAGGTGCCATACTGTGACGCCCCCGATTCAATCGTACACTAATCATGCATGCAAATGTGTACGATCAAGATCAGGGACTCACGGGAAGATATCACAACACAACTCTACAACATAAATAAGTCATACAAGCATCATAATACAAGCCAGGGGCCTCGAGGGCTCGAGTACAAGTGCTCGATCATAGACGAGTCAGCGGAAGCAACAATATCTGAGTACAGACATAAGTTAAACAAGTTTGCCTTAAGAAGGCTAGCACAAAAGTAGCAACGATCGAAAAGGCAAGGCCTCCTGCCTGGGACCTCCTAACTACTCCTCGAAGCCGAACTCCATGTAGAATCATCCTCGGGATCTCTAGCTCCTGGACTCCAGCATCTGGTTGCGACAATCAGGTATAGAAAGGGGAAAAGAGGGAGAAAAGCAACCGTGAGTACTCATCCAAAGTACTCGCAAGCAAGGAGCTACACTACATATGCATGGGTATATGTGTAAAGGGCCATATCGGTGGACTGAACTGCAGAATGCCAGAATAAGAGGGGGATAGCTAATCCTGTCGAAGACTATGCTTCTGGCAGCCTCCATCTTGCAGCATGTAGAAGAGAGTAGATGGTAAGTTCACCAAGTAGCATCGTATAGCATAATCCTACCCGGCGATCCCCTCCTCGTCGCCCTGTTAGAGAGCGATCACCGGGTTATATCTGGCACTTGGAAGGGTGTGTTTTATTAAGTATCCAGTTCTAGTTGTCATAAGGTCAAGGTACAACTCCGGGTCGTCCTTTTACCGAGGGACACGGCTATTCGAATAGATAAACTTCCATGCAGGGGTGCACCACATAACCCAACACGCTCGATCCCATTTGGCTGGACACACTTTTCTGGGTCATGCCCGGCCTCGGAAGATCAACACGTCGCAGCCCCACCTAGGCACAACAGAGAGGTCAGCACGCCGGTCTAAATCCTATGGCGCAAGGGTCTGGGCCCATCGCCCAATGCACACCTGCACATTGCGAACGCGGCCGGAAGCAGACCTAGCCTAGCAGGCGTTCCAGTCCAATCCGGCGCGCGCCACTCAGTCGCTGACGTCATGAAGGCTTCGGCTGATACCACGACGTCGAGTGCCCATAACTGTTCCCGCGTAGTTGGTTAGTGTATAGACCAAATGGCCAGACTCAGATCAAATACCAAGATCTCGTTAAGCGTGTTAAGTATCCGCGAACGCCGACCAGGGCCAGGCCCACCTCTCTCCTAGGTGGTCTCAACCTGCCCTGTCGCTCCGCCACAAAGTAACAGTCGGGGGCCGTCAGGAACCCAGGCCCACCTCTACCAGGATGGAGCCACCTGTCCTTTCAGCCCCTCATCAGAATCACTTGCGGGTACTCAACGAGCCGACCCGACTTTAGTCACCACATGTGTCATGTATATAAAGTATATAGCATATACCCGTGATCACCTCCCGAAGTAATCATGGCCCAGTAGTATAGCATGGTAGACGAACAAGAGTGTAGGGCCACTGATGGAACACTAGCATCCTATACTAAGCAGTAGGATAGCAGGTAAGGATAACAACTGTAGCAACAATGAGAGGCTATGCAATAGAATAGGATTAACCGAAATCAGTAACATGCTATACTACTCTAATGCAAGCAGTATAGAGAAGAATAGGCGATATCTGGTGATCAGGGGGGGGCTTGCCTGGTTTCTCTGGCAAGAAGAAGGGGTCGTCGTCGATGTAGCCGATCACAGGGGTATCGGCAACGGTCTCGGAGCCTACCGGAAAGAAGTAACGGAGGGGGAACACAATAAATAACAGAGCAATCAAATGTAACACAAAGAAAGACGCGGCAATACGTTGTGCTAGGGGTGATGTAACGCAGGGATATGTGATACCAGCGAAGGGGGGAAACATCCGGGAAAGTATCCCCTGTGTTTCACGTTTTCGGACAGATGAACCGGAGAGGAAAGTTGCGTGTTTGCTATGCTACGGATGTGTGGCGGACGAACGGGCTACGTATCCGGATTCTTCTCGTCGTTCTGAGCAACTTTCATGTACAAAGTTTTTCCATCCGAGTTACGGTTTATTTTATAATATTTTATAAAGATTTAATCATTTATTGGGATTATTATTAATCAATTAATTCGAAAAGGAATTACTGCATCATCATGACGACAGCATGACGTCAGCGGTCAAAGTTGACCGTTGACCAGTCAACTGACAGGTGGGGTCCATTTGTCATTGACAGCTAACTAATTAACAGAAGTTAGTTTTATTAACAGGTTAATTACGTTTAATTAGATAACTAACAGATTAATTAAGTTAATTAATTTATTAATTAATTAATTAACTATTTAATATTTTTATTTATTATTATCATTTTTTAAACCCTTTTTTTCATTTTCGTTCTCAGGGGTGTGGGCCCTGTTTGTCATTGGCCCAGAGGCCAAACGGGCGCGGTGCACTGGGCTCGGGTTAACGGGGGGTGGAGCGGAGCAACGGGGCTCGCGGGCGCGAGCACCGGCGGCTGTGGCCGCGGCCGCTGCTGGTCCAGCAGCAGCAAGGGCCGGCGAGCGGAGCGAACAGGGGCTGTCGGGGAGGCGCGGTCGGCGCGGCACGGCAGGGCGCGGGGTAGGCGTGGCCGGTGCGGGGCGTCGGGCGACCAGGACCCGCGTCGACGCGGGCGAGCGCGAGGGGATGGAGTGGGAGCGGGTGCCAGCGCGCTCTGGCAGAGCGCGGGCGCGGCCAGGTGGAGACGGGTGCGGCGGCACACGCAGACGTGCGAGGGGCTCATGGCGGAGGAGGACTGCAGCGAGTGGATGCGCGAGGGAGCGGAGCTCCTATGCGGCCACGACAGGGCTTCGGTCACGGCGATTGTGAGGTGACTGCGGGCATCGGCGCGGACGCGGGGCATGGCGGGCACAGGGGAGAGAGGTGGCGCAGGTTGGGGGCCTCACCCGCGTTGGAGAGACGATGGGCGCCGTGGCTTGGGGGAAGCCGGTCGGGGGAGAGGTCGGGGAGGTCCAGGGCGGGGCAGTCCGGCGGGATCCAGCAACGACGAGGTCGCGGACGGGGCGGCGAGGTAGCGGGAGGCACCGGGCGGCGGCGTCGTGGTGAAGGGGTCGGGGCCCTCCGCCCCGATCCAGACGAGGGAGGGGAGAGAGGCGTGGGGGATCGAGGGGAGGGGAGTGGGATCGTGCAGGGGGGAAGTGGGGGGGCGATAGGCTAGGGTTTCCGTCGGTGGGGGGTTATGGAGGGGTTAGGTGGGCCGGCCTGGTTGGATGGCCAGCTGGGCTGAGGCCCAGCGCGGGGGGAGGTTTTCTCCTTTGGTTTGTTTTTTTCTATGGTTTTGTTTTACTTTTTCTTATTTTTCTTTTATTTATTTATTGTTTTCATTTCTAGTTTCTATTATTTTAGTTTTATAAAATACCAAGTTAGCACCTAAATTAGTATTACTAATTAGGCCACTGCCATAATTATTTTGGCACACTACTAATTTAGTTATATTATTATAACTTTATAAAAGGCATTAAATTAATTGTTTTGCCCTAAGCTTTGGTTATTTTAGTGAATTTAAATATTATAAGAAATGTTGGTTTCTCCACCATTATTACTCATGAATTATTCGGCAACACCCCAACATTTTAGTTTTAATATTTGAAAATATTTTATTGTTTGCTTGATTTTGAATTTGAATTCGAACCGGTTTCGAACTAACGCGAGATTAGCAACAGTAATCGAGGTGACGTGGCATCATTAACGTGGGATTACTGTAGCCTAATTATCCGGGCGTCACACGTACGTTCGGTATTTGGATCGGTTGGATCGCGAAGAAGTTCGACTACATCAACCGCGTTACTAAACGCTTCCGCTTTCGGTCTACAAGGGTACGTGGACACACTCTCCCTTCTCGTTGCTATGCATCTCATGGATAGATCTTGCGTGATCGTAGGATTTTTTTTTGAAGTTACTGCGTTCCCCAAAAGTGGCATCCGAGCCAGGTCTATGCGTAGATGTTATATGCATGAGTAGAACACAAAGAGTTGTGGGCGATAATAGTCATACTACTTACCAGCAATGTCTTACTTTGATTCGGCGGTATTGTTGGATGAAGTGACCCAGACCGACATTACATGACCGCGTTCATGAGACTGGTTCTACCGACGTGCTTTACACACAGGTGGCTAGCGGGTGTCTGTTTCTCCAACTTTAGTTGAATCGAGTTTGACTACGCCCGGTCCTTGTTGAAGGTTAAAATAACACACTTGCCGAAAAATCGTTGTTGTTTTGATGCGTAGGTAAGAACGGTTCTTGCTAGAAGCCTGTAGCAGCCACATAAAACTTGCAACAACAAAGTAGAGGACGTCTAACTTGTTTTTGCAGGGCTTGCTGTGATGTGATATGGTCAAGACGTGATGATATATAAATTGTTGTATGAGATGATCATGTTTTGTAACAGTTATCGGCAACTGACGGGAGCCATATGGTTGTCGCTTTATTGTATGCAATGAAATCTCCATGTAACTGTTTTACTTTATCTCTAAGCGGTAGCGATAGTCGTAGAAGCAATAGTTGGCGAGACGACAACGATGCTACGATGGAGATCAAGGTGTCACGTCGGTGACGATGGAGATCATGACGATGCTTCGGTGATGGAGATCATGAGCACAAGATGATGATGGCCATATCATGTCACATATTTTGATTGCATGTGATGTTTATCTTTTATGCATCTTATTTTTCTTAGTACGGCGGTAGCATTAATACCTTACTAAATTTCAAGGTATAAGTGTTCTCCCTGAGAATGCACCGTTGCTACAGTTCATCGTGCCGAGACACCACATGATGATCGGGTGTGATAAGCTCTATGTTCACATACAACAGGTGTAAGTCAGTTTTGCACACGCATAATACTTGGGTTAAACTTGACGATCCTAGCATATGCAGATATGGCCTCGGAACACTGAGACCGAAAGGTTGAGCGTGAATCATATAGTAGATATGATCAACATAGTGATGTTCACCATAGAAAGCTACTCCATCTCACGTGATGATCGGACATGGTTTAGTTGATATGGATCACGTGATCATTTAGATGACTAGAGGGATGTCTATCTAAGTGAGAGTTCTTAAGTAATATGATTAATTGAACTTTAATTGATCATGAACTTAGTACCTGATAGTATTTTGCATGTCTATGTTGTTGTAGATCAATAGCTCGCGTTGTAGCTCCCCGTTTATTTTTGATATGTTCCTAGATAAAAATAAGTTGAAAGATGTTAGTAGCAGTGATGCGGACTAGCTCTGTGATCTGAGGATTATCCTCATTGCTGCACAGAAGTATTATGTCCTTGATGCACCGCTAGGTGACGGACCTATTGCAGGAGCAGATGCAGACGTTATGAAGGTTTGGCAAGCTCGGTATGATGACTACTTGATAGTTTAGTGCACCATGCTTTACGGCTTAGAACCGGGACTTCAAAAACGTTTGAAACGACACGGAGCATATGAGATGTTCCAAGATGCCCGAATCGAGAGGTATCAGACCTCTGACAAGTACTTTGCCTACAAGATGGAGGAGAATAGCTCAACTAGTGAGCATGTGCTCAGAATGTCTGAGTACTACAATCGCTTGAATCAAGTGGGAGTTAATCTTCCAGATAAGATAGTGATTGACAAAGTTCTCTAGTCACTATCACCAAGTTACTTGAACTTCGTGATGAACTATAATATGCAAGGGATGACGAAAATGATTCCCCGAGCTCTTCACGATGTTGAAATCGGCAAAGGTAGAAATCAAGAAAAGCATCAAGTGTTGATGGTTGACAAGACCACTAGTTTTAAGTAAAAGGGCAAGGGAAAGAAAGGGAACTTCAAGAAGAATGGCAAGCAAGTTGCCACTCCCATGAAGAAGCCCAAAGCTAGACCCAAGCCTGAAACCGAGTGCTTCTACTTCAAAGGAAATGGTCACTGGAAGCGGAACTGCCCCAAATACTTGGTGGATAAGAAGGATGGCAAAGTGAACAAAAGTATATATGATATACATGTTATTGATGTGTACTTACTAGTGTTCATAGTAGCACCTGGGTATTTGATACTGGTTCAGTTGCTATGATTAGTAACTTGAAACAGGAGTTACAAAATGAATAGAGACTAGTTGAGGGCGAGGTGACGATATGTGTTGGAAGTGATTCCAAGGTTGATAAGATCACCATCGCACACTCCCTTTACCTTCGGGGTTAGTGTTGAACCTAAAATAAATGTTATTTGGTGTTTGCATTGAGCATAATATGATTGGTCATGTTTATGAAGGAAATATGCCCTAGAGGCAATAATAAAGTTATTATTTATTTCCTTATATCATGATAAATGTTTATTATTCATGCTAGAATTGTATTAATCGGAAACTTGATACATGTGTGAATACATAGACAAACAGAGTGTCACTAGTATGCCTCTACTTGACTAGCTCGTTGATCAAAGATGGTTATGTTTCCTAGCCATAGACATGAGTTGTCATTTGATTAACGGGATCACATCATTAGGAGAATGATCTTGACCCATTCCGTTAGCTTAGCACTCAATCGTTTAGTATGTTGCTATTGCTTTCTTCATGACTTATACATGTTCCTATGACTATGAGATTATGCAACTCCCGTTTACCAGAGGAACACTTTGTGTGCTACCAAACGTCACAACGTAACTGGGTGATTATAAAGGTGCTCTACAGGTGTCTCCGAAGGTACTTGTTGGGTTGGCGTATTTCGAGATTAGGATTTGTCACTCCGATTGTCGGAGAGGTATCTCTGGGCCCACTCGGTAATGCACATCACTATAAGCCTTGCAAGCATTGCAACTAATGAGCTAGTTGTGGGATGATGTATTACGGAACGAGTAAAGAGACTTGCCGGTAACGAGATTGAACTAGGTATTGAGATACCGATGATCGAATCTCGGGCAAGTAACATACCGATGAGAAAGGGAACAACGTATGTTGTTATGTCGTTTGACCGATAAAGATCTTCGTAGAATATGTGGGAGCCAATATGAGCATCCAGGTTCCGCTATTGGTTATTGACCGGAGACGTGTCTCGGTCATGTCTACATAGTTCTCGAACCCGTAGGGTCCGCGCGCTTAAAGTTAGATGACGGTTATATTATGAGTTTATGTGTTTTGATGTACTGAAGGAGTTCGGAGTACCGGATGAGATCAGGGACATGACGAGGAGTCTCGAAATGGCCGAGACGTAAAGATCGATATATTGGACGACTATATTCGGACTTCGGAAAGGTTCCGAGTGATTCGGGTATTTATCGGAGTACCGGAGAGTTACGGGAATTCGCCGGGGAGAAGTATTGTGCCTTATTGGGCCATACGGGAATAGAGGAGAGAGGCCAAAAGGAAGGAGGCGCGCACCCCCCTCTGGTCCGGATTGGACAAGGGGTGCAGCCCCCTTTTCCTTCTCCCTCTCCCCCTCTTTCCTTCTCTCCTACTCCAACAAGCAAAGGAGGAGTCCTACTCCCGATGGGAGTAGGACTCCCCCTTGGCGCCCTCCTCCTTGGCCGGCCGCCTCCCCCCTTGCTCCTTTATATACGGGGGCAGGGGGCACCCCATAGACACAACAATTGATCATTGATCTCTTAGCCGTGTGCGGTGCCCCCCTCCACCATATTACACCTCGATAATATCGTAGCGGTGGTTAGGCGAAGCCCTGCGTCGGTAGAACATCATCATCGTCATCACGCCGTCGTGCTGACGAAACTCTCCCTCAACACTCGGCTGGATCGGAGTTCGAGGGACGTCATCGAGCTGAACGTGTGCTGAACTCGGAGGTGCCGTGTGTTCGGTACTTGATCGGTCAGATCGTGAAGACGTACGACTACATCAACCGCGTTGTGTTAACGCTTCCGCTTTCGGTCTACGAGGGTACGTGCACAACACTCTCCCCTCTCGTTGCTATGCATCACCATGATCTTGCGTGTGCGTAGGAATTTTTTTGAAATTACTACATTCCCAACAGTGCATCCGAGCCTGGTTTTATGCGTTGATATTATATGCACGAGTAGAACACAAGTGAGTTGTGGGCGATATAAGTCATACTGCTTACCAGCATGTCATACTTTGGTTCGGCGATATTGTTGGATGAAGCGGCCCGGACCGACATTACGCGTACGCTTACGCGAGACAGGTTCTTCCGACGTGCTTTGCACAGAGGTGGCTGGTGGGTGTCAGTTTCTCCAACTATAGTTGAACCGAGTGTGGCTATGCCCGGTCCTTGCAAAGGTTAAAACAACATCAACTTGACAAACTATCATTGTGGTTTTGATGCGTAGGTAAGAACGGTTCTTGCTAAGCCCAGTAGCAGCCACGTAAAACTTGCAACAACAAAGTAGAGGAAGTCTAACTTGTTTTTGCAGGGCATGTTGTGATGTGATATGCTCAAGACATGATGCTAAATTTGTGTATGAGATGATCATGTTTTGTAACCGAGTTATCGGCAACTGGCAGGAGCCATATGGTTGTCGCTTTATTGTATGCAATGCAATCGCCATGTAATTGCTTTACTTTATCACTAAGCGGTAGCGATAGTCGTAGAAGTAATAGTTGGCGAGACGACAACGATGCTACGATGGAGATCAAGGTGTCGCGCCGGTGACGATGGGGATCATGACAGTGCTTTGGAGATGGAGATCACAAGCACAAGATGATGATGGCCATATCATATCACTTATATTGATTGCATGTGATGTTTATCTTTTATGCATCTTATCTTGCTTTGATTGACGGTAGCATTATAAGATGATCTCTCACTAAATTTCAAGATAAAAGTGTTCTCCCTGAGTATGCACCGTTGCCAAAGTTCGTCGTGCCCAGACACCACGTGATGATCGGGTGTGATAAGCTCTACGTCCATCTACAACGGGTGCAAGCAGTTTTGCACACGCAGAATACTCAGGTTAAACTTGACGAGCCTAGCATATGCAGATATGGCCTCGGAACACTGAGACCGAAAGGTCGAGCGTGAATCATATAGTAGATATGATCAACATAGTGATGTTCACCATTCAAAACTACTCCATTTCACGTGATGATCGGTTATGGTTTAGTTGATTTGGATCACGTGATCACTTAGATGATTAGAGGGATGTCTATCTAAGTGGGAGTTCTTAAGTAATATGATTAATTGAACTTAAATTTATCATGAACTTAGTCCTGATAGTATTTGCAAATTATGTTGTAGATCAATAGCTCGCGTGTTGCTTCCCTATGTTTATTTTGATATGTTCCTAGAGAAAAATTATGTTGAAAGATGTTAGTAGCAATGATGCGGATTGGATCCGTGATCTGAGGATTATCCTCATTGCTGCACAGAAGAATTATGTCCTTGATGCACCGCTAGGTGACAGACCTATTGCAGGAGCAGATGCAGACGTTATGAACGTTTGGCTAGCTCAATATGATGACTACTTGATAGTTTAGTGCACCATGCTTAACGGCTTAGAATCGGGACTTCAAAGACGTTTTGAACGTCATGGACCATATGAGATGTTCCAGGAGTTGAAGTTAATATTTCAAGCAAATACCCGAGTTGAGAGATATGAAGTCTCCAACAAGTTCTATAGCTAAAAGATGGAGGAGAATAGCTCAAACAGTGAGCATGTGCTCAGATTGTCTGGGTACTACAATCGCTTGAATCAAGTGGGAGTTAATCTTCCAGATAAAATAGTGATTGACAGAATTCTCTAGTCACCATCACCAAGTTAGTAGAACTTCGTGATGAACTATAGTATGCAAGGGATGACGAAAGTAATTCCCGAGCTCTTCGTGATGCTGAAATCGACGAAGGTAGAAATCAAGAAAAACATCAAGTGTTGATGGTTGACGAGACCACTAGTTTCAAGAAAAGGGCAAAGGGAAGAAGGGGAACTTCAAGAAGAACGGCAAGCAAGTTGCTGCTCAAGTGAAGAAGCCGAAATCTGGTCCTAAGCCTGAGACTAAGTGCTTCTACTGCAAAGGGACTGGTCACTGGAAGCAGAACTGCCCCAAGTATTTGGTGGATAAGAAGGATGGCAAAGTGAACAAAGGTATATTTGATATACAGATTATTGATGTGTATTTTACTAGTGTTCGTAGCAACCCCTCGGTATTTGATACTGGTTCAGTTGCTAAAGAGTAGTAACTCGAAACGGGAGTTGCATAATGAACAGAAACTAGTTAAGGATGAAGTGACGATGTGTATTGGAAGTGGTTCCAAGATTGATATGATCATCATCGCACACTCCCTATACTTTCGGGATTAGTGTTGAAACTAAATAAGTGTTATTTGGTGTTTGCGTTGAGCATGAATATGATTTGATCATGTTTGTTGCAATACAATTATTCATTTAAATTAGAGAATAATTGTTGTTCTGTTTACATGAATAAAACCTTCTATGGTCATACACCCAATAAAATGGTTTGTTGGATCTCGATCGTAGTGACACACATATTCATAATAATGAAGCCAAAAGATCCAAAGTTAATAATGATAGTGCAACTTATTTGTGGCACTGCCGTTTAGGTCATATTGGTGTAAAGCGCATGAACAAACTCCATGCTGATGGGATTTTGGAATCACTTGATTATGAATCACTTGATGCTTGCGAACCGTGCCTCATGGGCAAAATGACTAAAACGCCATTCTCCGGAACTATGGAGAGAGCAACAGATTTGTTTGAAATCATACATACAGATGTATGTGGTCCGATGAATATTGAGGCTCGTAGCAGGTATCATTATTTTCTGACCTTCACAGATGATTTGAGCAGATATGGGTATATCTACTTAATGAAACAGAAGTCTGAAACATTTGAAAAGTTCATATAATTTCAGAGTGAAGTGGAAAATCATCGTAACAAGAAAATAAAGTTTCTACGATCTGATCATGGACAAGAGTATTTGAGTTACGAGTTTGGCCTTCAGTTAAAACAATGTGAAATAGTTTCACTACTCACGCCACCTGGAACACCACAGTGTAATGGTGTGTCCGAACATCGTAACCGTACTTTATTAGATATGGTGCGATATATGATGTCTCTTACTGATCTACCACTATCGTTTTGGGGTTATGCGTTAGAGACAGCTGCATTCAGGTTAAATAGGGTACCATCTAAATCCGTTGAGATGACATCTTATGAACTGTGGTTTGGCAAGAAACCAAAGTTGTCGTTTCTTAAAGTTTGGGGTTGCGATGCTTATGTGAAAAAGTTTTATCCTGATAAGCTCAAACCCAAATCGGAGAAATGTGTCTTCATAGGATACCCAAAGGAGACAGTTGGGTACACCTTCTATCACAGATCCGAAGGCAAGACATTCGTTGCAAGGAATGGATCCTTTCTAGAGAAGGAGTTTCTCTCGAAAGAAGTGAGTGGGAGGAAAGTAGAACTTGATGAGGTAATTGTACCTGCTCCCATATTGGAAAGTAGTTCATCGCAGAAACCAGTTTCTGTGACGCCTATACCAATTAGTGATGAAGTTAATGATGATCATGGAACTTTAGATCAAGTTATTACTGAACCTCGTAGGTCAACCAGAGTAAGATCCGCACCAGAGTGGTACGGTAATCCTGTTCTGGAGGTTATGTTACTAGACCATGACGAACCTACGAACTATGAAGAAGCGATGGTGAGCCCAAATTCTGCAAAATGGCTTGAGGACATGAAATCTGAGATGAGATCCATGTATGAGAACAAAGTATGGACTTTGATTGACTTGCCCAATGATCGGCGAGCCATTGAGATTAAATGGATCTTCAAGAGGAAGACGGACGCTGATAGTAGTGTTACTATCTACAAAGCTAGAATTGTCGCAAAAGATTTTTGACAAGTTTTAGGTGTTGACTACGATGAGAGTTTCTCACTCGTATCTATGCTTAAGTCTGCCCGAATCATGTTAGCAATTGCCGCATTTTATGAAATCTGGCAAATGGATAAACAAAACTACATTCCTTAATGGATTTATTAAAGAAGAGTTGTATATGATGCAACCCGAAGGTTTTGTCAATCCTAAAGGTGCTAACAAAATATGCAAGCTCCAGCGGTCCATCTATGGACTGGTGCAAGCATCTCGGAGTTGGAATATACGCTTTGATAAGTTGATCAAAGGATATAGTTTTATACAGACTTTCGGTGAAGCCTGTATTTACAAGAAAGTGAGTGGGAGCACTACAACATTTCTGATAAGTATATGTGAATGACATATTGTTGATCGGAAATAATGTAGAATTATTCTGCAAAGCATAAAGGAGTGTTTGAAAGGAGTTTTTCAAAGAAAGACCTCGGTGAAGCTGCTTACATATTGAGCATCAAGATCTATAGAGATAGATCAAGACGCTTGATAAGTTTTTTCAATGAGTACATACCTTAACAAGATTTTGAAGTGGTTCAAAATGAAACAGTCAAAGAAAGAGTTTCTTGCCTGTGTTACAAGGTGTGAAATTGAGTAAGACTCAAAGCCTGACCACGGCAGAAGATAGAAAGAGAATGAAAGTCATTCCCTATGCCTCGGCCATAGGTTCTATAATGTATGCCATGCTGTGTACCAGATCTATTGTATACCCTACACTGATTTTGGCAAGGGAGTACAATAGTGATCTAGGAGTAGATCACTGGACATCGGTCAAAATTATCCTTAGTGGAATAAGGATATGTTTCTCGATTATGGAAGTGACAAAAGGTTCGTCGTAAAGGGTTACGTCGATGCAAGTTTTGACACTAATCTAGATGACTCTAAGTCTCGGTCTAGATACATATTGAAAGTGGGAGTAATTAGCTAGAGTAGCTCCATGCAGAGCATTGTAGACATAGAAATTTGCAAAATACTTACGGATCTAAATGGGACAGACCCGTTGACTAAAATTATCTCACAAGCAAAACATGATCACACCTTAGTACTCTTTGGGTGTTAATCACATAGCAATGTGAACTAGATTATTGACTCTAGTAAACCCTTTGGGTGTTGGTCACATGACGATGTGAACTATGGGTGTTAATCACATGGTGATGTGAACTATTGATGTTAAATCACATGGCGATGTGAACTAGATTATTGACTCTAGTGCAAGTGGGAGACTAAAGGAAATATGCCCTAGAGGCAATAATAAAGTTATTATTTATTTCCTTATATCATGATAAATGTTTATTATTCATGCTAGAATTGTATTAACCGGAAACTTGATACATGTGTGAATACATAGACAAACAGAGTGTCACTAGTATGCCTCTACTTGACTAGCTCGTTGATCAAAGATGGTTATGTTTCCTAGCCATAGACATGAGTTGTCATTTGATTAACGGGATCACATCATTAGGAGAATGATGTGATTGACTTGACCCATTCCGTTAGCTTAGCACTCGATCGTTTAGTATGTTGCTATTGCTTTCTTCATGACTTATACATGTTCCTATGACTATGAGATTATGCAACTCCCGTTTACCGGAGGAACACTTTGTGTGCTACCAAACGTCACAACGTAACTGGGTGATTATAAAGGTGCTCTACAGGTGTCTCCGAAGGTACTTGTTGGGTTGGCGTATTTCGAGATTAGGATTTGTCACTCCGATTGTCGGAGAGGTATCTCTGGGCCCACTCGGTAATGCACATCACTATAAGCCTTGCAAGCATTGCAACTAATGAGTTAGTTGCGGGATGATGTATTACGGAACGAGTAAAGAGACTTGCCGGTAACGAGATTGAACTAGGTATTGAGATACCGACGATCGAATCTCGGGCAAGTAACATACCGATGACAAAGGGAACAACGTATGTTGTTATGCGGTTTGACCGATAAAGATCTTCGTAGAATATGTGGGAGCCAATATGAGCATCCAGGTTCCGCTATTGGTTATTGACCGGAGATGTGTCTCGGTCATGTCTACATAGTTCTCGAACCCGTAGGGTCCGCACGCTTAAAGTTAGATGACGGTTATATTATGAGTTTATGTGTTTTGATGTACCGAAGGAGTTCGGAGTCCCGGATGAGATCAGGGACATGACGAGGAGTCTCGAAATGGCCGAGACGTAAAGATCGATATATTGGACGACTATATTCGGACTTCGGAAAGGTTCCGAGTGATTCGGGTATTTATCGGAGTACCGGAGAGTTACGGGAATTCGCCGGGGAGAAGTATTGGGCCTTATTGGGCCATACGGGAATAGAGGAGAGAGGCCAAAAGGAAGGAGGCTCGCACCCCCCTCTGGTCCGAATTGGACAAGGGGTGCAGCCCCCTTTTCCTTCTCCCTCTCCCCCTCTTTCCTTCTCTCCTACTCCAACAAGGAAAGGAGGAGTCCTACTCCCGGTGGGAGTAGGACTCCCCCCTTGGCGCGCCCTCCTCCTTGGCCGGCCGCCTCCCCCTTGCTCCTTTATATAGGGGGCATGGGGGCACCCCATAGACACAACAACTGATCATTGATCTCTTAGCCGTGTGCGGTGCCCCCCTCCACCATATTACACCTCGATAATATCGTAGCGGTGCTTAGGCGAAGCCCTGTGTCGGTAGAACATCATCATCGTCACCACGCCGTCGTGCTAATGAAACTCTCCCTCAACACTTGGCTGGATCGGAGTTCGAGGGACGTCATCGAGCTGAACGTGTGCTGAACTCGGAGGTGCCGTCCGTTCGGTACTTGATCGGTCGGATCGTGAAGACGTACGACTACATCAACCGCGTTATGTTAATGCTTCCGCTTTCGGTCTACGAGGGTACGTGGACAACACTCTCCCCTCTCGTTGCTATGCATCACCATGATCTTGCGTATGCGTAGGAAATTTGTTGAAATTACTACGTTCCCCAACAGTTTATTGCAATACCGTTATTCATTTAAGTCAAAGAATAATTGTTATTCTGTTTACATGAATAAAACCTTCTGTGGTCATACACCCAAGATGAATGGTCTATTGAATCTCGATCGTAGTGATACACATATTCATAATATTGAAGCCAAAAGATGCAAAGTTAATAATGATAGTGCAACATATTTGTGGCACTGCCGTTTAGGTCATATTGGTGTAAAGCGCATGAAGAAACTCCATGCTGATGGGCTTTTGGATCACTTGATGATTGCGAACCATGCCTCATGGGCAAGATGACTAAGACTCCGTTCTCCGGAACAATGGAGTGAGCAACAGACTTGTTGGAAATAATACATATTGATGTATGCGGTCCGATGAGTGTTGAGGCTCGCGGCAGGTATAGTTCTTTTCTGACCTTCACAAATGATTTGAGAAGATATGGATATATCTACTTGATGAAACATAAGTCTGAAACATTTGAAAAGTTCAAAGAATTTCAGAGTGAAGTGGAAAATCATCCTAACAAGAAAATAAAGTTTCTACGATCTGATCGTGGAGGTGAATATTTGAGTTACGAGTTTGGTCTTCATTTGAAACAATGTGTAATAGTTTCGCAACTCACGCCACCTGGAACACCACAGCGTAATGGTGTGTCCGAACATCATAACTGCACTTTAGTACATATGGTGCGATCTATGATATCTCTTACCGATTTACCACTGTCGTTTTGGGGTTATTCATTAGAGACAGCTGCATTCACGTTAAATAGGGCACCATCTAAATCCGTTGAGACGACACCGTTTGGCAAGAAACCTAAGCTGTCATTTCTTAAAGTTTGGGGCTGCGATGCTTATGTGAAAAAGCTTCAACCTGATAAGCTCGAACCCAAATTGGAGAAATATGTCTTCATAGGATACCCAAAAGAGACTGTTGGGTACACCTTCTATCACAGATCCGAAGGCAAGATATTTGTTGCTAAGAATGGATCATTTCTAGAGAAGGAATTTTTCTCGAAAGAAGTGAGTGGGAGGAAAGTAGAACTTGATGAGGTAATTGTACCTTCTCCTGAATTGGAAAGTAGTACATCACAGAAATCAGTTCCAGTGATTCCTACACCAGTCAGTGAGGAAGCTAATGATGATGATCATGAAACTTCAGATCAAGTTACTATTGAACCTCGTAGGTCAACCAGATTATGGTCCGCACCAGAGTGGTACAGTAATCCTTTCTGGAAGTCATGTTACTGGACCATGACGAACCTACGAACTATGAGGAAGCGATGATGAGCCCAGGTTCCGCAAAATGGCTTGAGGCCATGAAATCTGAGATGGGATCCATGTATGAGAACAAGGTATAGACTTTGGTTGACTTGCCCAATGATCAGCAAGCCATTGAGAATAAATGGATCTTCAAGAGGAAGACATGCGCTGATAGTAGTGTTACTATCTACAAAGCTCGAATTGTCGCAAAAAGTTATCGACAAGTTCAAGGTGTTGACTACGATGAGATTTACTCACATGTAGCGATGCTTAAGTCTGTCCGAATCATGTTAGCAATTGCCACATTTTATGAAATCTGGTAAATGGATGTCAAAACTGCATTCTTTAATGGATTTCTTAAAGAAGAGTTGTATATGATACAACAAGAAGGTTTTGTCAATCCTAAAGGTGCTAACAAAGTGTGCAAGCTCCAGCGATCCATCTATGGACTGGTGCAAGCATCTCGGAGTTGGAATACATGCTTTGATGAGTTGATCAAAGCATATAGTTTTATACAGACTTGCGGTGAAGCCTGTATTTACAAGAAAGTGAGTGGGAGCACTACAACCTTTCTGATAAGTATATGTGAAAGACATATCGTTGATCGGAAATGATGTAGAATTTTCTAGAAAGCATAAAGGAGTGTTTGAAAGGAGTTTTTCAAAGAAAGACCTCGGTGAAGTTGCTTACATATTGAGCATCAAGATCTATAGAGATAGATTAAAACGCTTGATAAGTTTTTTCAATGAGTACATACCTTGACAAGATTTTGAAGTAGTTCAAAATGGAACAGTCAAAGAAGGAGTTTTCGCCTGTGTTGCAAGGTGTGAAATTGAGTAAAGACTCAAAACCCAACCACGACAGAAAATAGAAAGAGAATGAAAAGTCATTCCCTATGCCTCAGTCATAGGTTCTATAAAGTATGCTATGCTGTGTACCAGACCTATTGTGTACCTCACCATGAGTTTGGCATGAGGGTACAATAGTGATCTAGGAGTAGATCACTGGACATCGGTCAAAATTATCCTTAGAGGATTAAGGAAATATTTCTCGGTTATGGAGGTGATAAAGAGTTCGTCGTAAAGAGTTACGCGATGCAAGCTTTGACACCGATCTAGATGACTCTGAGTCTCAATCTAGATACATATTGAAAGTGGGAGAAATTAGCTAGAGTAGCTCCGTGCAGAGCTTTGTAGACATAGAAAATTTGCAAAATACACACGGATCTGAATGTGGCAGACCCAGAGACTAAAAACTTCTCTCACAAGCAAAACATGATCACACCTTATTACTCTTGGGTTTTAATCACATAGAGATGTGGACTAGATTATTGACTCTAGTAAACCCTTTAAGTCGTGGTCACATGGCGATGTGAACTATGGGTATTAATCACATAAAGATGTGAACAATTGGTGTTAAATCGCATGGTGATGTGAACTAGATCATTGACTCTAGTGCAAGTGGGAGACTGAAGGAAATATGCCCTAGAGGCAATAATAAACTTATTATTTATTTCCTTATTTCATGATAAATGTTTATTATTCATGCTAGAATTGTATTAACCGGAAACTTAGTACATGTGTGAATACATAGATAAAACATAAGTGTCCCTAGTATGCCTCTATTTGACTAGCTCGTTTATCAAAGATGGTTATGTTTCCTAACCATAGACATGTGTTGTCATTTGATGAACGGGATCACATCATTAGGAGAATGATGTGATGGACAAGACCCATTCGTTAGCTTAGCATTATGATCGTTACAGTTTCATTGCTACTGCTTTCTTCATGACTTATACATGTTCCTCAGACTATGAGATTATGCAACTCCCGAATACCGGAGGAACACTTTGTGTGCTATCAAAAGTCACAACGTAAATGGGTGATTATAAAGATGCTCTATAGGTGTCTCCGAAGGTATTTGTTGGGTTGGCATAGATCGATATTAGGATTTGTCACTCTGTGTTTCGGAAAGGTATCTCTGGGCCCTCTCGGTAATGCTCATCACTATAAGCCTTGCAAGCAATGTGACTAATGAGTTAGTTACGGGATGAAGTATTATGGAGCGAGTAAAGAGACTTGCCGGTAATGAGATTGAACTAGGTATGATGATACCGACGATCGAATCTCGGGAAAGTAACATACCGATGACAAAGGGAACAACGTATGTTGTTATGCAGTTTGACCGATAAAGATCTTCGTAGGATATGTAGGAGACAATATGAGCATCCAGGTTCCGCTATTGATTATTGACCGGAGATGTGTCTCGGTCATGTCTACATAGTTCTCGAACCCGTAGGGTCCGCACGCTTAATGTTCGATGACGATTTGTATTATGAGTTATGTGATTTGATGAACAGAAGTCTGTTCAGAGTCCCGGATGAGATCACGGACATGACGAGGAGTCTTGAAATGGTCGAGACATAAAGATTGATATATTGGAAGGCTACATTCGGACATCGGAATGGTTCCGGAGAAGTTCGGGTATTTTTTGGAGTACCGGGAGGTTACCGGAACCCCCCGCGGAGTTGATGGGCCTTAGTGTGTTGGGTAACGTAGTAATTTCAAAAAAATTCCTAGGCACACACAGGAACATGTTGATGCATAGCAACGAGAGGGGAGAGTGTGTCCACGTACCCTCGTAGACCGAAAGCGGAAGCGTTAGCAGAACGCGGTTGATGTAGTCGTACGTCTGCATGATCCGACTGATCCAAGTACCGAACGTACGGCACGTCTGAGTTCAGCACACGTTCAGCTCAATGACGTCCCGCGAACTCCGATCCAGCAGAGCTTCACGGGAGAGTTCCGTCATCACGACGGCGTGGTGACGGTGAAGATGTTGCTACCAACGCAGGGCTTCGCCTAAGCACCGCTACGATATGAACGAGGTGGATTATGGTGGAGGGGGGCACCGCACACGGCTAAGAGATCAATGATCAATTGTTGTGTATCCAAGGGGTGCCCCCCTCCCCGTATATAAAGGAGTGGAGGAGGGGGAGGGGGCCGGCCGCCCTAGGCGCGCGCCATGAGGAGTCCTACTCCCACCGGGAGTAGGACTTTCCCGTTCCAAGTGGGAGTAGGAGAGGAGAGGGAAGGAGAGAGAGGGGGAAAGGAAAGGGGGGCGCCGCCCCCCTCCTTGTCCAATTCGGACTGGGGGGAGGGGGGAAGGGGGCGCGTGGTTGCCCTTGGCTGCTCCTCCTCTTCTCCACTAGGGCCCAATAGGCCCATTAGTCTCCCTGGGGGTTCCGGTAACCCCCCAGTACTCTGGTATATGTCCGAAACTCCCCGAAACCATTCTGGTGTCCGAACATAGTCGTCCAATATATCGATCTTTACGTCTCGACCATTTCGAGACTCCTCGCCATGTCAGTGATCACATCCGGGACTCCGAACTACCTTCGGTACATCAAAACACAAAAACTCATAATACAATCGTCACCGAAACTTTAAGTGTGCGGACCCTACGGGTTCGAGAACTATGTAGACATGACCGAGACATGTCTCCGGTCAATAACCAATAGTGGAACCTAGATGCTCATATTGGCTCCTACATATTCTACGAAGATCTTTATCGGTCAAACCGCATAACAACATACGGTGTTCCCTTTGTCATCGGTGTGTTACTTGCCCGAGATTCGATCGTTGGTACCTCAATACCTAGTTCAATCTCGTTACCGGCAAGTCTCTTTACTCGTTCCGTAATACATCATCTCGCAACTAACTCATTAGTTACAATGCTTGCAAGGCTTATAGTGATGTGTATTACCGAGTGGGCCCAGAGACACCTCTCCGACAATCGGAGTGACAAATCCTAATCTCGAAATACGCCAACCCAACAAGTACCTTCGGAGACACCTGTAGAGCACCTTTATAATCACCCATCTACGTTGCGCTGTTTGGTTGCACATAAAGTGTTCCTCCGGTAAACGGGAGTTGCATAATCTCATAGTCATAGGAACATGTATAAGTCATGAAGAAAGCAATAGCAACATACTAAATGATCAAGTGCTAAGCTAACGGAATGGGTCAAGTCAATCACATCATTCTCCTAATGATGTGATCCCGTTAATCAAATGACAACTCATGTCTATGGCTAGGAAACATAACCATCTTTGATTAACGAGCTAGTCTAGTAGAGGCATACTAGTGACACTCTGTTTGTCTATGTATTCACACATGTATCATGTTTCCAATTAATACAATTCTAGCATGAATAATAAACATTTATCATGATATAAGGAAATAAATAATAACTTTATTATTGCCTCTAGGGCATATTTCCTTCATAGTGGGCCTTAGTGGGAAGGAGAGGCGGCAGCCTGGAGGTGGTGCGCCCCCCAAGCCCAGTCCGAATTGGACGAGGGGTTGGGGGCGCGGCCCCCCTCTCCCTTCCTTCCCTCTTCTCCTTTAGGTGGAAACCTACTAGGACTTGGAGTCCTAGTAGGATTCCCCTTCTCCCGGCGTGCCCTAGCCTGGCCGGCGCGCCTCCCCCACCCTCCTTTATATACGGGGGCAGGGGGCACCCTAGGACACACAAGTTGATCTTTTAGCCGTGTGCGGTGGCCCCCTCCACAGTTACACACCTCGATCATATCACCGTAGTGCTTAGGCGAAGCCCTGCGCTGGTAACATCATCATCACCATCGCCACGTCGTCATGCTGACGAAACTCACCCTTGTCCTCAACTGGATCAAGAGCACGAGGGACGTCATCGAGCTGAACGTGTGCTGAACGCGGAGGTGTCGTACGTTCAGTACTTGGATCGGTTGGATCGCGAAGAAGTTTGACTACATCAACCGCTTTACTAAACGCTTCCGCTTTCGGTCTACGAGGGTACGTGGACACACTCTCCCCTCTCGTTGCTATGCATCTCATGGATAGATCTTGCATGATCGTAGGATTTTTTTTGAAATTACTGCGTTCTGCAACAGATAAGTCTCCAACGTATCTATAAATTATGAAATATTCATGCCATGTTTACAATAATTTTATATGGTCTTGGTATGATTTCCATGGAACTAACCCGGACTGACGTTGTTTTCAGCAGAATTACCGTGGTGTTGTTTTTTGTGCAGAAATGAATGTTCTCCAAATGAGCTGAAACTTTTTGACGATTTTTTTGGAACAAAAGAGACCCCCGAAGCTTTGTGGAAGGACCAGAAGGTGAAGGAGTAGGGCACAAGACACCGGGGTGCGCCTGGGCCCTCGCCCGTGCCCCGGTGGGTTGTGCTCACCTCGAGGCCCATCTTAGCGTGAAACCAACGTAAAAAATCCTATAAATAGAGAAACCACCAGGGGTTAACCTAGATTAGAAGTTCTGCCACCGCAGGCCTCTGTAGCCACCCAAAACCAATCTAGACCCTTTCCGGCACCCTGCCGGAGGGGGGAATCATCTCCGGTGGCCATCTTCATCATCCCGACGGCCACCATGATGAGGAGGGAGTAGTCCACCCATTGGGCTGAGGGCTTGTACCAGTAGCTATGTGTTTAATCTCTCTCTCTCTCTCTCTCTCGTGTTCTTGAGATGTCACAATCTTGATGTATCGCAGGCTCTATTAATATAGTAGGATCATATCGTTTCCCCCTCTCTACCTTGTTGTGATGAATTGAGTTTTTCCCTTTGAGATTTCGTTGTTATCGGATTGAATACTTTTGTGGATTTGAGAACACTTTATATATGTCTTGCAATTGAATACTTGTGGTGACAATGGGGTATCATATTGATTCACTTGATATATGTTTTGGCACTCAACTCGCGGACTCCCGAGGTGACATTGGGTTAATCTATGCATAGGGGTTGATGCACGTTCTTGTCTTTGTTTCTCCGGTAGAAATCTTGGGGCACTCTGTGAAGTTATTTGTGTTGGATTGAGTATTATGAATATGAATTTGCTGGGTGTTATTTTAGTACGAACTCTAGGACAGATCGAATGGAAAGAATAGCTTTGTGTTATTTTAGTACGAACTCTTGAATAGATCGAACGGAAAGAATAGTTTTGAGGTGGTTTCGTACCCTACAAACAATTTATTCTTATGTTCTCCGCTAGATAGGAACTTTGGAGTGATCCTTCATCGCACTTTGAGGGGTGGTTATATGATCCAATTATATTAGCACTGTTGAGAGATTGCATTAGCGAAAGTACAGACATTAGGCCTCATTCTCAAGCATTGCAATACCGTTTTTGTGCCCGTTTACTATTTGCTACCTTGATGTTTTTATTTATTCAGATTATAAAAATATATTTCTACCATCCATATTACACTTTTATCACCATCTCATCGCTGAACTAGTGCACCTATACAATTTGCCATTGTATTGGGTGTGTTGGGGACACAAGAGATTTCTTGTATTTGGTTGCAGGGTCGTTTGAGAGAGACTATCTTCATCCTACACCTCTCACGGATTGATAAACCTTAGGTCATCCACTTGAGGGAAAATTGCTATTGTCCTACAAAACTCTACGCTTGGAGGCCCAACACGTGTCTACAAGAATAAAGTTGCGTAGTAGACATCAAGATCTTTTCTGGGGCCGTTGCCGGGGAGGCTAGGTAAGAGGCACTCACATCCCGTCAACAAACCTCTTTTCTGGCACCGTTGCCGGGGAGGTGAGTGCTTGAAGGTATATCTTCAGATCTCGAAATTGAATCTTTTAGTTTCTTATTTTATTACTAGTTTGGTTTATAAAAGAAAACTACATAAAAAATGGAATTGAGGTTGCATCATATTATTGATCATCTTTATAATATCTTTCTTGGAAATGATGGATCGTAAAATTGTGCTCAATTGTTAGAAGAAGAAGTCAATAAAATGTTTGGCACAAAATATTTGAATGATGAGCATAATTGCAATGTTGTTAGTATGAATTCTTTGAATATCCATGATGCTAATGATATGCATAGCCATAAGCTTGGGGATGCTATGTTTGATGATGATGATATTTTTACTCCCCCAAGATTTGATGTGCAAATTTTTTATAATGATTGCATGCCTCCTATTTATGATGATTATAATGATGAAAGTGGATTTGGAGAGGTCATGACTTTATTTAGTGATGAATCCACCTTTTTGAATGAGGCTTCAATTGACTATTATAAGAAAATTGCTATCTATGATGATTATGGTGATGACATGTATGCTATAAAAAATAATGATAACCATGAAACTTGTCATCATGATTTTAATTTTCACTCTCATGATAGTTATTTTGTTGAGTTTGCTCCCACTACTATTGATGAGAAGAAATTTGCTTATGTGGAGAGTAATAAGTTTTCTATGCTTTTGTGTCATGAAAAGAATGCTTTATGTGATGGTTATATTGTGGAATTTCTTCATGATGCTACTGAAAATTATTATGAGGGAGGAGCATATGCTTGTAGGTATCTCATAATATCAAGTTTCCTCTCTATGTGTTGAAAGTTTTGAAGTTTTGCATGTTTTTCCTTCCTATGCTAGTTGATTCTTGCTCCAAAAAGTTATTTGCTCACAAAATCCCTATGCATAGGAAGTGTGTTAGGCTTAAATGTGATTGCCATGTGTGTCATGATGCTCCCGTTATGTTTGAATTCTTATCTTTTATGTGAGCATCATTGAAATCATCATGCCTAGCTAAAAGACATTAAAGAAAAGCGCTTGTTGGGAGACAACCCAACACTTTTACCTACTGTTTTTGTGTGTTCACATGATTATGCTACTGTAGTAGTCATATTTTATTGCTTTTGTTTCAATAAAGTGCCAAGTAAAGCCTTTGGGATAGTGTGGATGATAGTTGACTTGAATCTGCGCAAAAACAGAAACTTTTGCTTCCAGAAACAAAATTGTTTAAATTCACTGGAGCATCGAAAAATTCTGAATTTTTTACAGATGATTTATATACAAATTTTCTACGCGGTCCTAATTTTTCAGAATTTTTGGAGTTGCAGAAGTATGACTAATATTCAGATCTTTACAGACTGTTCTGTTTTTGACATATTCTGTTTTCAATGCATAGTTTGCTTGTTTTCTAGTTTCTATGGCTTATATTGCTCAATATAAATTGTGGAAATGATATGCTACAGTATGCATTGTGTGGAAATAATTATGAATATTGTCTTTGACAGTACCAAAGTGAAATGGTTTGCTCTTTATCATACTAACCTATCTCACGAATTTCCGTTAAATTTTGTGTGACTGAAGTTTTCAAGTTTTGGGTGAGATATCGATAGGAGGAGAATAAGGAGTGACAAGACCCTAAGCTTGGGGATGCGCAAGGCAGCCCAAGGTAATATTCAAGGAAGATCCAAGCAACTAAGCTTCGGGATGCCCCGGAAGGCATCTCCTCTTTCGTCTTTAACAATATTGGTAACCTTACTTGAGGCTATATTTTTATTCATCACATGATATGAGTTTTGCTTGGAGCGTCATTTTATTTTGTTAGAATTTGCTTGCTGTTATTTAGAATAATGTTTTGCATCTTTTATTTCAGTAAAAATGTCAAGTATAGCCTTTGCCATGCTTATCTTGCAAGTATATGAGTTGCTGTTTCAAAACAGAAAGTTTATCAATGTTGCAAAAATTCCCTAGAAAAGTCAGAATGTGATAAAATTTTGAAACTTTTTGCAAAATAAGCTCTGACAAATTTTCTACAGTGTGGTAAAATTTTCATAATTTTTGGAGTTTAATAAGTATTGATACTCTTGCATTCTTTACAGACTGTACTATTTTGGCAGATTGCTGTTATGTTTGCATTGTTTGCATATGTTTGCTTGTTTAATGATTCTATTTGAGAATAGGAGTATTAAATATGCAGAGGCATTCAATATGCAATGTTGAATAATAATTTTAGTGATTTGCTATAGTAGAGAATGATAAGGTTTTTGCATTGGTTTATACTAACTTATCTCACGAGTTCTTGTTGAGTTTATTGTGGATGAAGTTTTTAGGATTTAGGGAAACCGTGATATAAAAGGAATCAAGGAGACACAAAAGCTCAAGCTTGGGGATGCCCCCAAGATAATATTTCAAGACGTCTCAAGCATCTAAGCTTGGGGATGCCCCGGTAGGCATCCCACCTTTCTTCAACAACAATTATCGGTTAGTATCGGTGGAGCCAAAGTGTTTGCTTCTTCACATGATGTGTGCTATTGTTGGAATGTCATTTTGTTTTGTTTTTCTTGCTGTTTTAATAAAATGATTAGATCTGAAAGTTTTTGAATAAGAGAGAGTCCTCAAATAGCTACCTATTTACATAACTACTCGCTTGATCTTCACTTATATCTTTTTGAGCATGGTGTGCTTTAGTAGTTTTTTAAGAAATTCTCTCTTGCTTCACTTAAATTTATTTGAGAGAAAGAAATATTATGCTCATGATCTTCACTTATATTTGTTTGAGCTTATCATAAAGATCATTGGACAAAATAAACTTGATTCCTCGTAATAGTTTTGAGATATGATGATGTGATATGTGAGTCATGTTAATCAGTAATTATGCTTTTGTAAGAATATTGGTGTTAAGGTTTGTGATTCCCTATGCAATCACGAAAGTCAATAGTTATGCAATGAAATTACATCCGACTTGTGGTGCATTATTCGGTGTTAATTATGCTCAATGCTCGCTTATGAGATTATTCGTTTCTTGGTTGGTCGCTTCTCAATCTTTTTCTAGCCTTCATTTTGCACTAAGTATGATCACTACTTGTGCATCCAAAATCCTTTAAACTAGTTTTGCCACATGAGTCCACCATACCTACCTATATGCAGTATTCTTTTGCCGTTCTAAGCAAATTTGTATGGCCATCTATAATTTTCAAAATAAATTTCTCTTTTGTGTGCTCGTACCGCTCGGGAGGAGGTGAGGGGTGGCCAATATTTTCCATGCTAGATGTGTTATTCTCACGATGAGTGTTTATCCACTTGTCATTGCACGAGAGTAAGGAAAGGTATTAGGGATGCCCAGTCCCGAAATGAAAAATGAATTTACTTTATGTTGTCAAATAATAATTTCCTTGGAAAGTGTTGGTATGGAGGGCACCCGTGGATACGGTTAGCCATGGAAAGTGAAAGTATGGTTGAAAAAGGAATAAACTTTATTTTCTGTTTGGGAACCTCCTATGATATATCTAGCATGGAAAGTGTTGGGAGCTCTAAGTCGTTTTCGTTGGTGGGAAAAGTATGCCTCTCAAAATGTTTTTATCTGTCAATTTTCACTTTGAGCTCTGGCACCTCTACAAATTCCTACTTCCCTCCGCGAAGGGCCTTTCTTTTACTTTATGCAATTTTTATTTTTAATTTGAGTCTCCATCTTTTCTTATAAAGCACCAACTAGGGGGCACTATGATCTTACTTGAGCATTGGGTGTAGCTAATATGCGAGTGTGTTTCATGATTGGATCAATGATTGAGCATGATGGGCTAGGGATAACTTATTTTAGCATTGATATTTTGAAAGAAATGGTTGCTTGTTGGTATGCTTGAGTATTAAAGTCCTCATGTCAAAACTAGACTATTGCTTTGAACCATATAAAAGTCCAAATGCCCATGCTACAAAGAAAGATTATATGATGAATATGATAGGTAGCTTCCCACAACAAAAAACCCATTTTCAATTGCTACTTTATCATAATAAATTTTATGAGAAAGAGTTGATGTTATGATGCTAGGAAAAGTGACTGAAATTATCATTGATCAAAGTTATGCACTTTGCTAGCATTCACACTTCATAAATTATTTCTTTTATCATTTACCTACTCGAGGACGAGTAGGAATTAAGCTTGGGGATGCTGATACGTCTCCAATGTATCTATAATTTTATGAAGTATTCATGCCATGTTTACAACAATTTTATATGGTTTTGGTATGATTTGCATGGAACTAACCTGGACTGTTGCTGTTTTCAGCAGAACTACCGTGGTGTTGTTTTTTGTGCAGAAATGAAAGTTCTCCAAATGAGCTGAAACTTGTTGACAATTTTTTGGGACAAAGAGACCCCCGAAGCTTCGTGGAAGGACTAGAAGGTGAAGGGGTACGGCACAAGACACCAGGGCACGCCTGGGCCCTTGCGCGTGCCCCCGGTGGGTTGTGCTCACCTCGAGGCCCATCTTAGCATGAAACCAACGCCAAAAAATCCTGTAAATAGAGAAACCATCAGGGGTTAACCTAGATCAGAAGTTCCGCCGCTGTAGGCCTCTGTAGCCATTGAAAACCAATCTAGACCCTTTCCGGCACCCTGCCGGAGGGGGGAATCATCTCCGGTGGCCATCTTCAGCATCCCGGCGGCCACCACGATGAGGAGGGCGTAGTCCACCCTCTGGGCTTAGGGTTTGTACCAGTAGCTATGTGTTTAATCTCTCTCTCTCTCTCTCTCTCTCGTATTCTTGGGATGTCACGATCTTGATGTATCGTGGGCTTTGTTAATATAGTTGGATCATATGGTGTTTCCCCCTCTCTACCTTGTTGTGATGAATTGAGTTTTTCCCTTTGAGATTTCGTTGTTATCGGATTGAATATTTATATGGATTTGAGAACACTTGATATATGTCTGGCAATTGAATACTCGTGGTGACAATGGGGTATCGTATTGATTCACTTGATATATGTTTTGGCACTCAACATGCGGATTCCCGAGGTGACATTGGGGTAATCTATGCATAAGGGTTGATGCACGTTCTTGTCTTTGTTTCTACGGTAGAAATCTTGGGGCACTCTTTGAAGTTCTTTGTGTTGGATTGAGTATTATGAATATGAATTTGCTTTGGTGTTATTTTAGTACGAAGTCTAGGATAGAACAAATAGAAAGAATAGCTTTGTGTTATTTTAGTACGAACTCTTGAATAGATCGAACGGAAAGAATATCTTTGAGGTGGTTTCGTACCCTACAAACAATTTGTTCTTATGTTCTCCGCTAGATAGGAACTTTGGAGTGATTCTTCATCGCACTTTGAGGGGTGGTTATATGATCCAATTATATTAGCACTGTTGAGAGATTGCACTAGCGAAAGTACGGACCCTAGGCCTCATTCTCAAGCATTGCAATACCATTTTTGTGCCCGTTTACTATTTGCTACCTTGCTGTTTTTATTTATTCAGATTATAAAATATATTTCTACCATCCATATTACACTTTTATCACCATCATCACCGAACTAGTGCACCTATACAATTTTCCATTGTATTGGGTTTGTTGGGGACACAAGAGATTTCTTGTATTTGGTTGCAAGGTCATTTGAGAGAGACCATCTTCATCCTACACCTCTCACGGATTGATAAACCTTAGGTCATCCACTTGAGGGAAAATTGCTACTGTCCTACAAAACTCTGCGCTTGGAGGCTCAACACGTGTCTACAAGAATAAAGTTGCATAGTAGACATCACCCGTCAACAAGCACGTTGTGAGGCTCAAAGGAGAAGGTCGCAACAATGGCCAAAGGGAATTGCATGTGGACCACTCAGGTCGATGTAATGACTTTGACAAAGCAAACTTAGTAGTGCCACGACATCTAAAGGTGCTAGATCCTTTTGTGACACTACACAAAGACACCATCACAAAGAACTACCGTGATCAGGGGCTGTGGAAGACGGACACTGAAGTTATTAGAGAGCACAACGCCACTTTCTTCTGTTGGTTCAAAAAGCGAGTTCTAGCTAATCCCATGGAAGACGGTTGTATGGATGGAATGCTCATATATGCCTTAGCACATGGCCCCTTTGTACAGATGGATACATGTTCTACACGGAGGCTAAAGATATAAACAGTGATTACCAAAACTCAGGGGTGACGATGGAATCCATGATCGGAGACGATGATGTAATGAAAGATACTACACAAGGGTCAAAGAGATCTAGGAGCTTGACTACTTTGGACTGCACAATGGGAAGATGTTCCATGTCAGGTGGGCTAAGTCAATCCAAAGGGAAAACCGGTATTTCACTACTATGTCTATACCCAACACCAAGAGTGTTGCCATCAATGTAAGTGCCAAAAATGAGCCATGGGTACAGGCTAAGCACGTGACCCAATACTTCTTCATAACCGACCTGAGCAATCCCGACTGTGTTGTCGTGAGGAGAGGCAAAAGGAGCATCATCGAAACGGATGGAGTCGCCAACGAGGACGACCACGACCAGTACGGCGACCAATGAGGGAAGATGACGATGACGATGAAGCATACGTCAAAAGAAGAAGCAAGACTACATTACCTAATAAAGATCGTACTTCCCGAAAAAGGAAAAGTCATGACAAGGGTTCAATTATTCGATAGCGAACAAAAAAAGAAAGAAGATCACTCTGAAACATCGTCGACATTAAGAAACTATCATTTGTGTATCTATTTTGTATACACACTTAACCGTTATTGGTCAAATGGTGTAATATATATTATGCACTAATTAATATTGCTAAATATTGGGCATCGATCTGAATTAGTGGGAGGAGACGTTCTCGTCAATTGCGAGGCGTCTTTCGGAGGTCTACCCTTTCCCACGCTACAACTTTAAACATAAAAAGAAAATGAAACAAAAAAAGACAAAAGGAAATTTTACTGTGTTAAAAACAAAATAAAAGAAAAGTACATTTTAGAGAAAGAAAATAAAAATAAAAAATTAATGTTTTAGCTGTAGCGCGGGGTAGCTAGGTTCGCGCTACACCTAAGTTAGCAGAAAAGATGATTTTGGTACTGTGAACGTATGCACCGTAGGTATTTCAAGCTTGCGGTGGATACCTAGGCACCCAGAGACGAGGAAGGGAGTTTACTAATTTTGATTATCAAGTGCAATAGCTTCAGAAGTTTACTAATTTTGTTCAAATATATGAACCCTAGGTGTTCATATATATGATGCCATTTCATCATTAGAGCACTGAATTTTGTTTCATTAGAAGGTTGTAAGTGCAAAGATTTCACTACTGCAGGAAGCTGCTAACGCGACACTACGGTCAGAGACCCTTTGATGAAACTGTGTGCAATGCATTAATCACAAACGGTGATGTAAAAAAATCATCAAAAAAGATACAAAACGTTTGCGATGAAGGGTACATCAAACATGGTTCAGATTTTAGTTGCGTGTGCGATGCGGGGCATACGGTTCAGTTCAATTAACTGTTTGCAGTGTGGCAGAACAAAAGAAACAGGCAACCAGATGAAGGCGTGTGCGATATACGGTATACAGTCGGATGAACTGTTTGTGATTAGGCAACACAAAAGAAACGGTTAACCAGATCAAGGTGTGTGTGATATACAGCATACGGTTCACTAGGATGAACTGTTTTCGACTAGGAAACGCAACAGAAACGGTTCAACCAGATCAAGGTGTGTGCAATGGAGGGCATACAGTTCATTCTAATAAACTGTTTGTGTTGAGCCAAGAGAACAGAAACGTTTCACATAAACAATATGTGTGTAATACGCGACAAACATCCTATTACATAGGTGGCTTGTACATACATGACATTTCCACACACCAAAGTAAACTATTACATGCATAATTAACTAGGATAAACGATCATCTGATCATCATCTACTTCTTGTGCTAGCTCGATGTTCCTTCTATGCTTAGTTTCCATTAATTGATGGAATTTTATGAACACGCCACCGTTTCCCGCCATTTCCTCACCGATTTCCCTCCACCCAGCGATATTGCGCATAAACCTAGGTGGCACGCGACGCACGGACGCAACAAGCGCAGCCTGTAGCACATCCACCTTTTCCAAGCAAGCCAACCGACCAAAGCGCCGCCTCTACCATCAACCTCGTCGACGAGGAAAATGAGCAGGTGCCATGGCCCGTCGAGGCCGAGGCGCTCCCCGGCAACAGATGGACGACGCCGTGATGCGTGTCATTGCCAGGGTTGAGGAGAGCCTTAGCGCATGGCACTTCATCGCCGCGGATCAAGATAGGCATGTCAGCACCGAGAGATTGCAGCTCGCCGCACAACATGATCGATGGCACGCCGCAGAGCAAGCTAGGCGCGTCCGCGCTGATAGGCTGCGGCTCGCCGAACGATGAGACCGTTGGAGCGCCGCAGAGCGAGAGGCGCGGCGCACCGCACAGCAAGAGCGGATCCATCGGCACTTGCCTACTGTCGACATGGCGTCGTAGCTGGGTACACGTCCCGTCAGTACCCCCATTCCTCGCCAGGAGTAGGCGAAGGCCCTCTGCACTGTACTTGCACCAGAGGCCGGCCCCACCATACTTGCACTGGACGCCCGCCGTGCCGTTCGCATGGGTCGCGATGTTCGCCTTGTCCACGGCCCGCTCGATGCCAACGCGCTGGTCGGTAGGCTCGACCGCCTCCTTGGCCCACGTGTCCACCTGGGTGCAGTAGAGGAACATGGCCGTCGTATCCTCAAGCTGGTGATCTCCGATGAAATAGCTAACCTGGAGCTCGAGATCACGCTCCAGATGTACCGTGAGCGTGTCGACCGCTTGGACGAGCGCCTACTGGTCATGGTCTCATGGACGCGTTTTATTTTGTTGAGTTATTTTGACGTGGATAGCTATGTATTCACATCAATCATAGCATTTGTAGGATTGAAAGTATGTCTAGAGGGGGGGGGTGATTAGACTACTTGACCAAATAAAAATCTAGCCTTTTCCCAATTTTATGTCTTGGCAGATTTTAGCAACTTAGCACTAGTCAAGCAACCAATAGGTGGTGCTATCGTACATCCACGTTGGTGGAGACTTCAACCCACGAAGGGTAACGGTTGCGCGAGTCCACGGAGGGCTCCACCCACGAAGGGTCCACGAAGAAGCAACCTTGTCTATCCCACCATGGCCATCGCCCACGAAGGACTTGCCTCACTAGGGTAGATCTTCACGAAGTAGGCGATCTCCTTGCCCATACAAACTCCTTGGTTCAACTCCACAATCTTGACGGAGGCTCCCAGGTGACACCTAACCAATCTAGGAGACACCACTCTCCAAAAGGTAATAGATGGTGTGTTGATGATGAACTCCTTGCTCTTGTGCTTCAAATGATAGTCTCCCCAACACTCAACTCTCTCTCACAGATTTGGATTTGGTGGAAAGATGATTTGAGTGGAAAGCAAGTTGGAGAAGGCTAGAGATCAAGATTCATATGGTTGGAATGGGATATCTTGACCTCAACACATGAGTAGGTGGTTCTCTCTCAGAAAATGTATGTTCTGATGGCTCTCTCCACAAATGGAGAGTGGGTGGAGGGGTATATATAGCCTCCACACAAAATCTAACCGTTACACACAAATCACCAAACTCGGTGGGACCAAATAATGAAACTCGATCAGACCGATTTAGTCCAAAATGTGAACGTTAGGATTTTCGGTGGGACCGACATGTCAACTCTGTAAGACCGATTTAGTCCAAAATGTGAACGTTAGGATTTTCGGTGGGACCGACATGTCAACTCGGTGAGACCGATTTCATTAGGGTTAGGGATGACATAATCTCGGTGAGACTGATTACACAAACTCGGTGAGACCGATTTTTGTAATAAGCTAACCCGAGAGTTGGTCAGGCAAACTCGGTGGGACCGATTCGCTCATCTCGGTTGGACCGAAACGTTACGAAGGGGAAACAGAGAGTTTGCATTGCAAACTCGATGGGACCGATCGCTCATTTCGGTTGGACCGAAATGTTACGAAAGGAAACAGAGAGTTTGCAATCCCATCTCGGTGAGACCGAGATCCCTATCGGTGAGACAGAAAAGACTAGGGTTTTGTGGTAGTGGCTATGTCAACCGAACTCGGTGGCGCCGGATAGAAAGTTTCGGTGGGGCCGCGTTTGACTTTTGGTTTGGGACATATGTGGATATGAGAAAGTGGTTGTGGATTTTGGACCATATCACTAAGCATTTCGAGCAAGTAACTCATTAAGCAACACCTCATCCCCTTTTAATAGTATTGGCTTTCCTATGCACTCAATGTGATCTTGGATCACTAAAAGTTTAAATGTAGAGTCTTGAGCTTTTGAGCTTGAGCCAATCCTTTGTCCTTAGCATTTTGAGGGGTCCACATTTCTAATCCATGCCATGCCAATCATTGAGCTTTCCTGAAATATTTATCTTGAAATAGTATTAGCTCAATGAGCTATATGTTGTTAGGAATTACCAAAACCACCCAGGGATAGTTGCACTTTCAACCTCCCCCTTTTTGGTAATTGATGACAACATATAGATCAAAGTTTCGACAAATAATCATAAGATTGAAATACATCACCGCTTTGAGAAGTATGTGATAAGCAAGAGCTCCCCCTAAATTTGTGCATTATTTAAAATTTTCTTTTGAATGGAAATGGACAATCGATTAGGATCATGGGTCACTCTTCCATGTCACATACATCTTGGTGGAGCGCTCAAAATGATAAAAATTAAAAGCATGCACTCATCACCAAGCAAAGTGAATGATCATATATGGAATATAAGAGATAACGTCATCCAAGCAAGCAGTAATGTAGCATATGATCAATCACATGATCAAACAAGTATCTCACACAGAGAAAGACATAGTGTATCAACCAAGCACACAAAAAGTTTCAACCAAAAGCAAGAGAGATAAAAGGCAAAACACACTCTCTCGAAGCCTATGATCTATACATATTTCTCCCCCTTTGGCAACAAGTTACCAAAAAGTTTGAAAATGCATAGTGCTATGTGTCTCTGAGGCTTGGTGTTTGGGAGGTGGTGTAGAGAGAACTCCAAGGACGAAGGCATCTATTGATGTAGTTGGAGCTGGTGGAGTGGCTGCTGGAGGTGGCACTGAAGCTGTGGGCTGCTGGTGCAGATGCTGTAGCTCTAGAATCAGGTATAGGCACTGCAGCAGACCTCTGACCTCTAGGCACTCGCTTTAAAGCATCAGTCGTAGCCTTCCCCTTCTTCTCCTCTGCATCCTCCTGGAGCTGCTCAACTGCTGTTTGTATCTCAGTAACCTTTAGATCAAGCTCATAAATTTTTGTCTCTATGATCCTCTCCAGACTCTCCTAGTTATGAGTCAGGGTGGCCAGGCCTTTCACAATCCTCAGTGTAGATTGGATCAGATATGCAAGCTGATCTTGCTTGCTCTTCAGGAAAACTTGAGATGCTTCCTCAACACTTGGCATCTTGGCAGCTTTCTCAGCCTTAGCTTTGGCTCTCTTCTCTTGTGCTTGAGCCGATGATGGTTCCTCCTCATTCATCACAACATTGTTGTCTTCAAATTCAGGAAATAGGGGTAGATGCTCCTTGTCCAACAAATATGTTCCCGTGCCCATCTTCAAGTTGATGAGCTCCTGAATGTGTGGAGCATACCCACAGCTTCTCTTTTGGTCAGCAGTTGTCCTCTTGATTGTCTCTACAATCAGGCTCATGACTTTGAACTTTTGAGGGACATCAAAAAGTTGTAGCAGGTTGATGGAATGTCCTTTGATCATCTTGTGATCTCCTGACTTGGGTAGCAGAGTGTGCCTTAGGATTGTGTTGATGGTAGGCAGACCAGGAAACAAGTAATGTACAGATCCAAGCTTGTGTGTCTCCAAAGCTTTATCTGGGATCTCTTTGTACATGTTTGCCATTGAGTTGTGGTCTTTCTTTTTCTTGGCATACACATCCAAGTCATCTTCATGTTCCTCTGGGGCATTGATCAGCTTGGCCCATTCTTCAACAGTGGATTGGTACCTAGTACCTTCAGACATCCATATGATCTTCCCATCTGGGTAAAAGTGAGCAGTGGAGTAAAGCTGCATGATCAGCTCATCATTCCATTTTGTGAGCTTCTGCCCAACAAATTTGTCAACTCCACATGCTTTGAAGCTATCATACACTCCTAGGAAGTGATCTTCCTTCTCCTTGATGTACTCCCAATCAACCCATCTCATGCCACATACAATTGGCTTCTTGTCAAGCAAATTTTTTTCATAGAAGTCTTGCTGTTATTTGGTATGAAATCTGTAATCAACTGCAGTCCTCCTCCTCACAGCATAGGGATCAGACTGTCTCCACAATCTCAGTCCAGCATCTTTTCTGATGTGCATGTCTTCAACCACTGGATGAGCATCATTGTGGTCTGGAATCTTGGGTTTCAGTTTTCTCAAAATAAGAGACTCATCATCCTCTTCTTCAGCTTGAGGCACTGGGGCCTTGTTCTTCTCTTCAGCACAAATACTTCTAGTGTTTCTCTTGGGCTTTGGGGGTTTCTAAGCTTGAGCTTTGGGAGCAGACTTGGGCTTTGATGGAGCAGCCCCTGACTTGATTGCATCTCCCATGAGCTTCTGAGCTTTGGGTGCTGGAGCATCCTCTTCTTCTTCATCTTCATCAGAAGAATGCTTTTCAAACTCAGCCATGGGGTCTACCTTCTTGCACCATCTTCCCCTCTTTCTCTCCTTATTTTTCTTTTCCTCAGCAGCATCTTCTCCTCCAGTTGACTTGGAGGGTTCCTGAGTGGATGCCCTGGCCTTAGACATTGGGATCCTTCTGGCAGGTGCCTTCTTGTTCAAGCCTGGATTTGTTGCAGCAGCTGTGCCATATTCTTTCTTCAGCACTTTCTTCTTTGAGGTGGCCTCATCCTCAACAGCCACATAATCCTCATCCTCAGAGTCTGAGGTTCTCTTCTTCCTGGTTCTGGTGGCTGCCTTGGGCAAGTTGCTAGGTGTGCTTCTACTGCCCTCATCATAGCTGCTTGAGGGATCTGAACCCTCACTCAATTGCACATGTTCTTCAGATTTGTTCTGACTGTCACTCTGGTCAGACATGTTGGCAATCTTACTGATAGCAAACCCTGTGAATAGATGTAGATGAGGTAGAGTGGATGAGCATCACAAAGTGCAAAGTTTTTGCAAAGCAGATGACTCAAAAACTTAGTTTTAGTTCTCCACAGAAAGCATTTCGGAGCTACCGATTTGTTAAACTCGGTGATACCGAAGCAATTTTGGAACATAAACTAGTGAACTCGGTCAGACCGAGTCACAGTTCGGTGGAACCGAGTCTGCTAGGGTTTCACAGAGAATCGAACTCGGTCGCACCGATTTGCAGTTTTTGGTCAGACCGAAAACACATGTGCTATGGCCTAATCCAAATCGGTGAGACCGATTTCTACAAATCGGTCGGTCCGAGATGAGTTCAGCGGAGACCTAACTCTAAATTTTCAAATCAAATCTAACCTAAAGGATGTTTTCAGTGGATGGATTGTTTGCATACGTGGTAAAGATCATGCCAAAGCAATGTGCTATGAATCAGAGTTAAAGGGATAGCCCATAGAATCGAACCGATACCCTAGTTCGGCGGGAGTTCGCTACGGCAGCAACGGCGGGGCAGAAATCCGTTGACGGCAACAGAAACCAGTGGCGGGAGGTCACTGGCGGCGAGGAGACGATCTGGAGACCCAAGGAGGCAGAGTAGGACACACGCGTGGGCTGAGGGGTTTGAAGAAATTTCCAAAATCTCACCCGTGGGTTTATATATCCCGACCCTGTCGGTGTGACCGAGTGGAACAACTCGGTGGCACCGAGATGCAGAATCGCAAGCGGTTACTGCAACTAGGTGTGAACGAAAGTTCAAATCGGTTGCACCGAGATGGAAAACCTAGATCAACTTAGTGAACTCGGTGTGACCGAAGTGGATGACTCGGTCATGCCGAAATGCACAAAGAGGTTTTGGAAGTTTAAGTCTATGACGAATCGGGGACTCCGAGTGCTCCTCACACAGAGTGGTTCGAATGTGACTTGATCAAACTTTGTGATGTAGCATGAATAAAGTTTGAGACGAGAAAAGCATAGATAGCTAGAGGAAGTTCTTAGGCATTCTTGTCCATCCATTTGGAAAAAGAGAAAAAGCCAAACAATCAAAACAACAAATGGATGTCCTCGAATGAGTAAAATATGCAATCAACATGCTCACACAATAAAATGGCAAATGAAATATGTGACAAAGCATGCACAATCACTCTAGCATCTATCAAGCAATTTGGCGATGACTAGGTCATCTATATATGAGTATATTTACTTAGGAGTCAAATGAGAACATGTGATCATAGGTCATACTCATCGTTTAAGCACAAGTGGGGTTACCACTTTTACATAAAGCATTGTTGTGTTCACACCATTAGAGTTGCTTTAGCTCAATTGGTTAGAGTAAAGCTCCCCCCTAGATGTGATATCCCCCCTAAGAGGGATGAACTAACCTTGGGTTTTGTCGATGATGACATCATGTAGGTGTTGAAGATGTAGATGCATAATGTTGATGTAGATCATTTGGAGCAATCCATTGGAGTGAGTTGCACTTTCAATACCTACACGGGTTAGTCCCACAAGGAACAAACAAGGATATCCATAGACATAGAGTGATGTTCACATAAGATGATGTCCATGAAAGCATTAGGTTACCTTGTCCCTTGTCTTACCAACAAGAGGGTTTGTGACTCCTTGGACTAGTGCAGGATATGGAAGTTGTTTGCACATGTCCTTGCCAAAGGATATGAGTGAAGTATGTTGGCGAAGTCACCCTCAAGAACTCTCTAGTTCTTTTTCTTTGGGATCGACACCATCTTGATGGAAATCCTTGGAGTTGTAGTCGTACTTGATGAAGTGGAACTTGATGTAGTCTTGGGAACCCACTTGACACCTTGGGAGCTTCTTCAAATGCATCAATCTCCTCTTGAAGCTTGTCCTTGCCTTTTGCTTGTGGTCTTGTGGTGGAAGATCATCTTGAGCTTGTGTTCCTTGGAAAGAAGTGGGATAATACTTCTCTTGTTGAGGAACAAACTTCGTCTTGGGGTATTGATATTCTTCCCACTCAACTCCATTGGCATTGAACTTTCGTTCAAAACCAATTCCTTGATTCTTCCGGTGCCTTCCTTGCTTGCGTACAATTTCCTCAAATTGTTTACTTCTAGCAAGGCTCTTGTAGACACCTTTCTCTATAATTCCCTTCAATAAGCTATTTTCTTGCTCAAGTGTAACTTGGCTAAGAGAATCATTAATGGAATCAAGAGAGCTACTAGAAGCAACAACATTGGATTTATCATGGTTATTGTTGCTACTAGATGAAGAATCTTTCTTACTCTTGTTGCTAGATTTTACTTGTGGCATGTAAGTAGACAAGAGTAAACGCTTGGCAATGTAAGAAGAACTTTTCTTGCGGAGATCATCATTGATTGCTTTTAAGAACCCATGCTCTTGCTCAAGGTTGAGCTTTTCAAAGCGTAGCTTTTCATGAATCTTTAAAAGATCTCGATGATCTTCCAAGGTAGTTTCATGAGCTAACTTAAGAGTGTTTAGTTCTTTAGTTAGACGCTCAATCTCCTTCTTATCATCGTCATTCGTTTTATCTTGATTAGCATGATTGATAGCAAGTTCATCATGGTTTTCATAACTAGAGTTGTCAACAAGTAAGTCATCATCTCCTAGCAAATCATCTTCATCACTATTGAAATCTACATACTCGGGGTGTGATACCTTTGGACCTTTAGCCATGAAGCATCTTCCAATTCCTTCATTTGGTGAGTCAAATATGTCGTAAGAGTTGGTTGACACAAGTGCTAGACCGGTAACACCTTCATCTTGAGTGTATTCGGAGTCAGAGTGATAACTTCTTTCGGAGTGATGGTCGGAGTCGGAGCCGGATACCCATTCACCAACATGAGCTTGATGTCTTCGTTTCGTGTAGCTCTTTGATGATTTGTCCTTCCTTTCCGAATCCTTTCGGAGAATCTTCTCTTCTTTTGTAGGGAGCCGTATGAGGGAGTCCTGGATTAGGGGGTCCTCGGACAGCCGGACTATATCCTTTGGCCGGACTGTTGGACTATGAAGATACAAGATTGAAGACTTCATCCCGTGTCCGGATGGGACTCTCCTTGGTGTGGAAGGCAAGCTTGGCAATTCGGATATGTAGATCTCCTCCCTTGTAACCGACTCTGTGTAACCCTAGCCCCCTCCGATGTCTATATAAACCGGAGGGTTTAGTCCGTAGGACAAAGAACAATCATAATCATAGGCTAGCTTCTAGGGTTTAGCCTACACGGTCTCGTGGTAGATCAACTCTTGTAATACTCATATCATCAAGATCAATCAAGCAGGAAGTAGGGTATTACCTCCATCGAGAGGGCCCGAACCTGGGTAAACATTGTGTTCCCTGCGTCTTGTTACCATCCGCCTTAGATGCACAGTTCGGGACCCCCTACCCGAGATCCGCCGGTTTTGACACCGACATTGGTGCTTTCATTGAGAGTTCCACTGTGCCGTCACCATAAGGCTTGATGGCTCCTTCGACCATCGACAACGATGCAATCCAGGGTGAAGTTTTTCACCCCGGTCAGATCTTCATATTCGGCGGCTTCGTACTATGGGCCAACTCGCTTGGCCATCTAGAGCAGATCTAAAGCTACGCCCCTGGCCATCAGGTCAGGTTTGGAAGCTTAAACTATACTACCGACATCCGCGGAGACTTGATCTTTGACGGATTCGAGCCCATGTCAGGTGCACCGCATAGTCACGACGAGCACGACTTAGCTCTGCCGTCGGATGGTGTTCGGGAGATCACACCTGTGGCTACTCCGGCCCTAGATCTGGAGCCGATTGCGCCATTCAAGGATGGGTGGATGGACCCCGCCTCGGAGGCCACACACTCAGTGGCAATAGAGCCGAATACTGACTTCACCTCCTATGAGACCAGTGTCGCCGGATCCCTGGATTCATCCCCAGCCATGAGCTCCGAACCGCCTGCATCCGTGCCTATCGAATCTGATTGGGCACCGATCATGGAGTTTTCCTCCGCGGATATCTTTTAGCACTCGCCACTGGGCGACGTGCGAAATTCATTAAGGTCTCTCTCCTTGTCTGGAGACCCCTGGCCGAACTATGTCCGGCTTGATTGGGAAGTGGACGACGAAAAAATTCGTTCCCCACCCACCACCCACTTAATAGCCACTGTCGATGACTTAACCGACATGCTCGATTTCGGCTCTGAAGACATCGACGGTATGGACGACGATGCAGGAGACGAACAGGAACCACCGCCCATAGGGCACTGGACTGCCACCTCATCATATGATATATACATGGTGGACACCCCCAAAGAAGGCGATGGCGATAAGGCAACAGAGGATAATCCCTCCAAGAAACCAGTCAAGCAACAGCGTCAGCGGCACCGCTCCAAATCCCGCCTCGGCAAAAACAGCGATAACAGCGCAAGAAAAAACAATACCCCGGTCGACTCCAGAGGAAACAATGACCACACGGACCCAGCAATAGAGCAGGTCGAGCCAGCGGATGGCGAACATAGTACGGGGCCGCTGTCCGATCACTGCGGCGCCGAGGATAATGCTAATCAGCCTGTCTCTGGAGAGGAGAACAGTCCGGACGACGATGCACACATCATCCCGGAAAGGCACTTGGAGCAAGAGAACCTCCAGAGAAGGCTTCTCGCCACTGCGAGAAGTCTAAAGAAGCAGAAGCAAAGGCTCAAGGCCGCGCACAGTACACTCAACAGTAGGTGGAACAATGTGCTCGACACTGCAAAAAAGTACGGTGGAAGCTGCCACACAAAAAGCTATGCAAAACGCAAGCTGCTGCCTGAATTCGATGAGAGGCTTTAGAGCCTATACAACCGAAAAATAAAACGGCCGATGAGCCGGATCGACCACCCCGTGGCCGCGATAGGGCGGCTAACGACGTCGGTATGACCAGGTCCATCTACGGATCTAGGAAGCGCGCTCCGACACATAATCAAAACCGAACACTACAACCGTCAGAACGTCATGACACATCCAAGTACAGGGGTGCTGCGCACCCCCTATGCTTCACCAATGAGGTGCTGGATCACGAATTCCCAGAGGGATTCAAACCCGTGAAAATAGAGGCGTACGACGGAACGACAGACCCTGGGGGTCTGAATTGAGGACTTTATACTTCACATCCATATGGCTCGCGGAGATGATCTCCACGCCATCAAATACTTGCCCCTCATGTTGAAGGGACCAGCTCGGCATTGGCTGAAGAGCCTCCCCGAAAACTCAATTGGAAGTTGGGAAGAGCTTGAGGATGCTTTTAGGGCTAATTTTCAAGGGACTTATGTCTGACCTCCGGATGCAGACGATTTAAGTCATATAAATCAACAACCCGGAGAGTCAGCACGAAAGCTTTGGAACAGATTCCTCACTAAGAAGAATCAAATCGCCGATTGCCCGGACGCCGAAGCTTTAGCAGCTTTCAAGCACAGTGTTCGGGACAAATGGCTCGCCAGACACCTCGGCCAGGAAAAACCGAGGACAATGGCAGCCCTGAGAAGCATTATGACTCGCTTTTGCGCGGGCGAAGATAGTTGGCTGGCCCGTAGCGGCACCAGCGACCCAGGCACATCCGAAGTTAGGGATGGCAATGGAAAGCCACGACGCAACAAAAGCAAGCGTCGAAACAATGAAGACATCCCAGAAAACACGACGGTGAACGCCGGATTTAGGGGCTTACGATCCGGTCAACAAAAAAAGCCATTTAAAGGCAGCAGAGATGGACTGTCCAGCCTAAACAAGATTCTAGACAGATTATGTCAGATTCATGGCACCTCCGACAAACCTGTGAATCACACCAACAGAGAATGCTGGGTTTTCAAGCAGGCCGGTAAGCTAAATGCCGAACAAAAGGGGAGGGAGACACCAAGTGAAGACGAGGATGAGCCTCGCCAGCAAAATACTGGGGGACAGAAAAAATTCCCGCCAGAGGTCAAAACAGTGAACATGATTCACGTAATGAAGAGGAGGAGCAAATGCGCACTCCGAGACGTATACGCCATGGAACCCGTCACCCCCAAATTCAACCCATGGTCGGCCTGCCCGATCACTTTTGACCGCAGGGATATCCCGACCAATGTCCGGCACGGAGGATCAGCTGCCTTGGTGCTAGATCCAATAATCAACGGATACCATCTCACCCGAGTCCTTATGGATGGCGACAGTAGTCTTAATCTGATATATCAGGACACAGTCCGCAAAATGGGGATAGACCCAACGAGAATTAGCCAAAGCAATACTACCTTTAAAGGAGTAATACCAGGCCCAGAGGCCCGCTGCACGGGCTCTCTTGTACTAGAGGTTGTATCCGGTTCTCCTGACAACTTCCGAAGTGAAAAGTTAGCCTTCGACATCGCTCCATTCCGAAGCGGCTATCAAGCACTACTCAGAAGAACGGCCTTCGCTCGTTTTAATGTAGTACCGCATTACGCTTATCTTAAGCTTAAGATGCCCGGTCCACGCGGCATCATCATAGTTAGCGGAAACACTGAGCGTTCCTTACGCGCGGAAGAATGTGCGGCGGCCTTCGCAGCCAAACACTAAACAGCCTCTCCAACTAGCATAAACGATCGGTTGTCAAGACCGCGGACACGGCTAGACGAGTCCGGCGCACCACTAGCTGTAACAGCTTAGATAAACATGAGATTGGGTTGATGAATATATCCCCATAAGTGGCGCTAGGGGCTTCCCGCATGTAAAAATGAACTACAGTTCAGGTTGCCCTTATTTAGATTAAAATTTAATGGTTCATTAAGAATAACCAATTTTTCGCACGAATACTTTCACCTGAGTTTTTCTCTTTTATAGATGATAATCGTGCTACACCCTTCCAGGATACGGCACAACGGAGACACAGGCGCAGACGTGCAGCAGGGTCCCGCTCAAAGGTTTCTTTTTAGATTAAGACCCTGTGTAAACCTTTCTTACTGTCTCTTGTTGCTTTACACCCTCTGGATACTAAACATAACCGAAAGGGATGCTGGCGTTATTGGCATTTCGCCACGCCAGACTAATGCAAGTACCTGGAAATTCAGGGTTCATTATCAAGGGCGTTACCCAGCCCGGTATATGTTGTAAAGACCGAATACCTTAGGGAGTGTTCGGCGTCGCGAGTTTGGCCTTATATGCATCAGCTCCGAATCATGACTTTGGTCAATAGTTGGGTTTGCCCGGCTCCCATGTTTTGGTACCTTACGTTCCGCTATATCGGCTAAGGTAGCACTGGGAGAACTACTGCGATTGTGCCCTGGTTCATCCGGACGAGCACCTCAGTAGAGAAAGCCGAAAACTGACTGTCATGATACAGTGCGAGACTGGTCAACCACTCGATGACTCATCAGAATCTTCGCGATTCTTCCGCATTAACGAAGGACCGGTTTCCCGGTCATGTATGTACGCGCACCGTCTTCGGATAGACGCGAAAGTACCAGGGGCTATATAGTAGCCCCACCGTCAAACTCCTATGGCTAAGTGAAAGTGTTAAAGCAATATAGTCCGATTGCCTTGTTTGCCACGCTATCACCTCCTTAATGGACCAAGACGTTGGATCAAGTGTGAATACGCGCTTTTCTGAACACCCCCGCATTACATGCGTGGGGGCTGAAGCCGACGAATGCAAACTTTGAGGTTATATACATACATAAATGGCCGCACAGGAGGCATCATAATACTTTCAGGCAAAAGTATAAACACAGCCTTTATAGTCCTAATAGCATTGTTTTTACAATCGGGTTACATGTAACTAGAACATGATACTCTTCGAGCACTGACCCTCTATTAAACGAGCGCCTTCTAGGACTTCTTCAAAATAGTGCTCGGCCGATGCCTGGTCTACGGCCGGACTCTGGGTTGCAATAGTGGTGGCCTCCATCTCTGCCCAGTATGTCTTAACACAGGCAAGAGCCATCCGCGCACCCTCTATGCATGCCGACCTCTTTGCAGCGTCGATATGCGGCACAACACCAAGGAATCGTTGCACTAAACCAAAATAACTATTCGGCCTTGGTCCTTCCGGCCCAAGATGATCCACAACAGACCTCATGGCAAGCCTGGACAACCTATGGAGCTCAGCCCACTCGGCCATTTGCTCATTCAGCAGCAGCGGACGCGTTGGAGCACTGGACTGCGACAAGAACAACTTTTCCACTTCATGATCTTTGAAAAATTTAGACGCATCAGCATCACTCGTTGCCAAGTCCACATACACGTCTGCAGCACTCCATAATTGATCCAGAGGGGCATACTTCGGATCTCCAAACTTCGTCCGCAACAAAAAGGGCTTCCCAGCCGTGATATCTTCGGCTTGACGAAGCTCCTCCTTCGCCGCTCTTATTTTCGAGCGGGTCTCCTTGGCTACTACCATGGCTTTCTCCAGGTCCGCCGCCTTCGCTTGATTGTCCTTTTCGAGAAGCTCATACCGGTCGGCGACATCCTTCAGCTTAACAGCCATCTTGGCTATTTTATCTTCGCTCTGGCGATGAGTAGCCTGCTCAGCTCTTAATTCTTCAACCGCCTTTAGGGCGGCCGCATCACTTCTCCTGGCTTGTTCCTTGGCTTGGGCAAGCTCCGCCCGAAGGGTCTCCACGGCGGCAGCTCCATCTGCAGTCACAGCATATTATAGATACTAGCATCATGCTCCTCTTAATATCTGTTAACCACCGGAGAATACATACCCTGTGCCTCGTCAAGCCGCTTGTTTACAAGCACGATGTCGGCATCTGCTGCATCAAGTTGCCGCTTCAGTTCGGAAAACTCACCAGTCCAGCTAGCCACCGGACCCTCAGCTGCCTGCACATAAAAGTAGCATGATCATTACCTGGGACTATGATCCTCTGTTTGCCACCTTTGGACAACAACCAGAGTCTCAGGGGCTACTGTCTACATAAGGGCACACCTAGCGTGTGCGGTACCGTCAAAAAATATATTACTTCACGTACCTCAAAACCTCTTAGCAGGCTCATAAAAGCCTCATGCAACCCACTTTCGACGGATGCAATCCTCTCAACCACCGTACCCATTGAAGTACGATGCGCCTCTAAGATAGTCGCTTGCTCTAGAAGTCCCATCAGTACGTCCGGTTGTGCACCGGGCAGTCCCGGACTCTTTCTGTTGCTCTCCTTAGGAGCCGAATTCTCCGGACTTCGGGTGGCCGAAGGGTTACCTTCCGGCCTTGGTGGATCAGGAGAAATTCTCCGCGACGACACCTCAGGGTCGTCCGCCTCATGAGGCGACGAGACAGGGGGAGGCATTTCGCTCTCCATCATCTCCGGAAGAAGATCCCCCGAAGACGAACTCTGTCGAGAAGGGCTATGATCCGAACTGCAAGACGTACGTCTCGGTTATTGTCCTCAGAGATGAAGCAGGATATATTTACCAAAAGTATTCTTGTTCACCTACAGCTCGGTGGAGGGCTGATCCCCTTGCGGGCACTGTGCGGTAAGGATGCCCTCCAGGGTAGGACCCCCTGGCGAAGGTTTCTTCCCTCGTTTCCAAATATTTAGAGGTGGTCCTCTTCCGTCCTTGGGGAGAGGGGATTTTAGATTCTTCTCCCCGGATATCCTCCTTCATGGAGACACTAATTCCCCCGGTTCGGATGAGTAATGCTTGAAGCCCCCTTTCGGCTTCCTTATTCCCCCCTTTATCTTCCTCTGATGGCACCTGGTGAGGTGCATACTCAAGCATCTTGGCTAGTACAGGATCCAGTGAGCCTTCTTCGCCTTTTTTATCCAGTCCTGGTCAAAGAGCGACTTTTCAGAATGATGTTGTGATAAATAAAAAGACAGCGTCTTCGGCCGTAGAATTACTTACCTGGGTATCTGGACGATTGCAGTTTAGACCCGCATCCTCGGTGGTGTCCGGACACTTTATTCGTGGTCCGAAGAACAATCCATACATCCCTTTGAGCGTCACGCCGAAGAATTGCTGAATAGTTCGCGGTCCTTCCGGGTTGAACTCCCACATACGGAGAGGTCGACGTTGGCATGGCAGGACCCGACGAACTAGCATGACTTGCATTACCTTAACAAGGCTGACATCTCTCTCTAGGAGATCTCAAATGCGACTCTGCAGTATCGGCACGTCGTTAACTGGCCCCCAGTCCAGCCCCTTGTTGACCCACGACGCCAGTTGTGCTGGGGGGCCCGAACGGAGGGCGGGGGTAGCTGCCCACTTAGTGCTTCGGGGAGCCGTGATGTAAAACCACTCCCGCTGCCATAACTTGGACATCTCCGGGAAGGAACCCTCTGGCCATGGAGCATCAGCACCTTTGCTTATTATGGCACCTCCGCACTTTGCGTGTCGCCCATCGATCATCCTCGGTTTCACATTGGTCTTGAGCCATAAGTCGAAGTGTGGGGTGATGCGGAGGAAGGCTTCGCACACGACGATGAACGACGAGATGTGAAGGATGGAATCCGGAGCTAGATCATGGAAATCGAGCCCGTAGAAGAACATAAGCCCTCTAACAAAGGGATCAAGACTAAAGCCTAGCCCTCAGAGGAGGTGGGAAACAAATACGACACTCTCGTTGGATTCGGGAGTAGGGATGACCTGCCCTGGAGCAGGCAGCCTATGCAAGATTTCATCGGTCAGATACCTGGCTTCTCTTAGCATCTTGATGTCCTCCTCTGTGACAGAGGAGGCCATCCACCGGCCTTGAAGGTTGGATCCAGACATGATTGAAGGTCCGAGGCGCTTAGCCGGAGCCTCGGGTGTTGGAATTCGAGGTGGGGGAAGGGAAGGATCGAGCGCGAGAAGAAAAGGACATGCCTTGCCCCCTTTATAAAGAGGGTGAATACCGAGCGTCCTCCGCGTGGCCGTTTGGACCTTGCCTAAATCGAGGAGTCATACCAGTGGGCACGGTTGGGTTACCCACACCTGTATTGATGAGAATCACGTGAAAAGAGGGACACGATCTCTGCTTCGACAAGACATGCCAATAAAACCGCCTCGCAACATGTGCAGTGGCAGGCTCGGAAAAACGGTTCGTCATGACCAGACCACGGCAGAACGTCACGTTATGAAAAGCTATCAGTAGATTAGATTTGTGGAAATACTATTCTCTCTACAGTGGTATGTGGAATTTGTTTTGCAGAGCCGGGCACTATCCTTGTGTTCAAAATCTTCTATGGAGTATTCGGAGGAGGATCCCGCCTTGCAATGTCGAAGACAATCTGCGCGCCGGGCTCGTCGTCATTGAAGCCTGGTTCAGGGGCTATTGAGGGAGTCCTGGATTAGGGGGTCCTCGGACAGCCGGACTATATCCTTTGGCCGGACTATTGGACTATGAAGATACAAGATTGAAGACTTCGTCCCGTGTCCGGATGGGACTCTCCTTGGCGTGGAAGGCAAGCTTGGCAATTCGGATATGTAGATCTCCTCCCTTGTAACCGACTCTGTGTAACCCTAGCCCCCTCCGGTGTCTATATAAACCAGAGGGTTTAGTCCGTAGGACCAAGAACAATCATAATCATAGGCTAGCTTCTAGGGTTTAGCCTACACGATCTCGTGGTAGATCAACTCTTGTAATACTCATATCATCAAGATCAATCAAGCAGAAAGTAGGGTATTACCTCCATTGAGAGGGCCCGAACCTAGGTAAACATTGTGTTCCCCGCCTCCTATTACCATCCGCCTTAGACGCACAGTTTGGGACCCCCTATCCGAGATCCGCCGGTTTTGACACCGACACCGTACACTCATTTGAGTAGTGTCTGGGTCTTCCACAATTGTAGCAATTTCGTTCACGACTTGAAGATCTTTTGTCATTGTAGGACCTTGACTTGGAACTTCTCTCCTTGCTTCTACTCTGGTAGAACTTGTTGAAGTTCTTCACCATTAGACTCAATTCTTCATTGAAGGCTTGTTTCTCACTTGATGATCTAGGAGCATCACATGAGGCTTTGTAAGCACCACTTGACTTGTTGTGGAGCTCTTCCTTATCCTTAAGTGACATCTCATGAGCAACAATTCTTCCAATGACTTTCATTGGCTTGAGATCTTTGTAATTGGGCATCAATTGGATCAATGTGCACACGGTATCATATTTTCTATCCAAGGCTCTTAGGATCTTCTTGATGATGAATCTATCGGTCATCTCTTCACTTCCTAAGCCGGCAATCTCATTTATGATGAGAGCAAGCCTAGAGTACATTTCAGCGAGACCTTCACCATCCTTCATTTTGAACTTGTCAAGTTGACTTTGAAGCACAACCAATTTGGATTCCTTGACGGAGTCGGTACCTTCGTGCATATCAATCAAAGTATCCCAAATTTCCTTTGCATTCTCAAGACGACTGATTTTGTTGAATTCTTCGGGGCACAATCCGTTGAAGAGAATATCACAAGCTTGAGCATTGTATTGCAACATCTTCAACTCTTCCGCGGTAGCTTCACAGTTCGGTTCTCTCCCATCAAAGAATTCACCTTGCAAGCCAATACACACAATAGCCCAAATGGCGGGGTTATGTCCAAGAATATGCATTTTCAACTTATGCTTCCAACTAGCAAAATTAGTACCATCAAAGTAAGGACCTCTACGGTGGTAATTTCCCTCGCTAGACGCCATACTCTCCTAGGTTGTGAAACCAAGGCTATGATCACCAAAAGCTATGGAATCAAAGCAAATGTAGACCAAGGCTCTGATACCACTTGTAGGATCAAAAGTATGTCTAGAGGGGGGTGATTAGACTACTTGACCAAATAAAAATCTAGCCTTTTCCCAATTTTAAGTCTTGGCAGATTTTAGCAACTTAGCACTAGTCAAGCAACCAACCTACACATGCAAGTCTAAGAGTATAGCAGCGGAATGTAAAACATTCTACATGAAGGCAAAGGGAGGAGTTTGGAGGGAGCAAACGCAATGTAGACACAGAGATTTTTGGCGTGGTTCCGATAGGTGGTGCTATCGTACATCCACGTTGGTGGAGACTTCAACCCACGAAGGGTAACGGTTGCGCGAGTCCACGGAGGGCTCCACCCACGAAGGGTCCACGAAGAAGCAACCTTGTCTATCCCACCATGGCCATCGCCCACGAAGGACTTGCCTCACTAGGGTAGATCTTCACGAAGTAGGCGATCTCCTTGCCCATACAAACTCCTTGGTTCAACTCCACAATCTTGATGGAGGCTCCCAGGTGACACCTAACCAATCTAGGAGACACCACTCTCCAAAAGGTAATAGATGGTGTGTTGATGATGAACTCCTTGCTCTTGTGCTTCAAATGATAGTCTCCCCAACACTCAACCCTCTCTCTCATAGATTTGGATTTGGTGGAAAGATGATTTGAGTGGAAAGCAAGTTGGAGAAGGCTAGAGATCAAGATTCATATGGTTGGAATGGGATATCTTGACCTCAACACATGAGTAGGTGGTTCTCTCTCAGAAAATGTATGTTGGAAGTGTAGGCATGTTCTGATGGCTCTCTCCACGAATGAAGAGTGGGTGGAGGGGTATATATAGCCTCCACACAAAAGCTAACCGTTACACACAAATCACCAAACTCGGTGGGACCAAATAATGAAACTCGGTCAGACCGATTTAGTTCAAAATGTGAACGTTAGGATTTTTGGTGGGACCAACATGTCAACTCGGTGAGACCGATTTCATTAGGGTTAGGGCATGACGTAATCTCAGTGAGACCAATTACACAAACTCGGTGAGACTGATTTTGGTAATAAGCTAACCAGAGAGTTGGTCAGGCAAACTCGGCGGGACCGATTCGCTCATCTCGGTTGGACCGAAACATTACGAAGGGGAAACAGAGAGTTTGCATTGCGAACTTGGTGGGACCGATCGCTCATTTCAGTTGGACCGAAATGTTAAGAAAGGAAACAGAGAGTTTGCAATCCCATCTCGGTGAGACCGAGATCCCTATCGTTGAGACCGAAAAGACTAGGGTTTTGTGGCAGTGGCTATGTCAAATGAACTCGGTGGCGCCGGATAGAAAGTTTCGATGGGGCCGAGTTTGACTTTTGGTTTGGGACATATGTGGATATGAGAAAGTGGTTGAGGATTTTGGAGCATATCAGTAAGCATTTTGAGCGAGTAACTCATTAAGAAACACCTCATCCCCTTTTAATAGTATTGGCTTTCCTATGGACTCAATGTGATCTTGGATCACTAAAAGTTTAAATGTAGAGTCTTGAGCTTTTGAGCTTGAGCCAATCCTTTGTCCTTAGCATTTTGAGGGGTCCACATTTCTAATCCATGCCATGCCAATCATTGAGCTTTCCTGGAATATTTATCTTGAAATAGTATTAGCTCAATGAGCTATATGTTGTTAGGAATTACCAAAACCACCCAGGGATAGTTGCACTTTTAGTATTGCTCTGTTTCAATGTGTGTACTTTGTTTTCCGTTCTTATATGTTCCATTTCAATGTGTGTATATACGCTTTCCATTCTGTATATGTGGATGATAACAGCTAGATTCAAATTAGTATACAAAAACAGATGGAAAATGCAATTCATAATATATATATATATATTAATTGTTCATTAGTTCATCACAGAATATATATATAATATCATCACATATACGTGATGATACTTATCTACTAGGTACAATGCATAAAATTGAAGACGAACAATACTAAAACTAATAATCCCACCTGGGGCAGTATTCCGGCAACCCCTTGCCAGCAGCTCCCTGGTGCGCGGCATCTTCCCAACGCGGAGGCAGTACTCCGCCTCCTCCGCCTCGCAGCGCTTGACATACCGATCTGCCTCTTGTTGGCGGACGAACGTGAACGATCTTACCATTTCGGTGGGCGCCCTGCGACCTCTTGAGCACTGCGTTGGTTTTCCCTTGAAGAGGAAAGGGTGATGCAGCAAAGTAGCATAAGTATTTCCCTCAGTTTTTGAGAACCAAGGTATCAATCCAGTAGGAAACCACGCACGAGTCCCTCGCACCTACACAAACAAATAAATCCTCGCAACCAACACAATAAAGGGGTTGTCAATCCCTTCACAGTCACTTACGAGAGTGAGATCTGATAGATATGATAAGATAATATTTTTGGTATTTTTATGATAACGATGCAAAGTAAAATAAAAGGTAATAAAAATAGCTAAGTGTTGGAAGATTAATATGACGGAAAATAGACCCGGGGGCCATAGGTTTCAGTAGAGGCTTCTCTCGAGAGCATAAGTATTACGGTGGGTGAACAAATTACTGTTGAGCAATTGACAGAATTGAGCATAGTTATGAGAATATCTAGGTATGATCATATATATAGGCATCACGTCCGAGACAAGTAGACCGACTCCTGCCTGCATCTACTACTATTACTCCACACATCGACCGCTATCCAGCATGCATCTAGAGTATTAAGTTCATAAGAACAGAGTAACACTTTAAGCAAGATGACATGATGTAGATGGATAAACTCATGCAATATGATATAAACCCCATCTTGTTATCCTCGATGGCAAAAATACAATACGTGCCTTGCTGCCCCTACTGTCACTGGGAAAGGACACCGCAAGATTGAACCCAAAGCTAAGCATGTCTCCCATTGCAAGAAAGATCAATCTAGTAGGCCAAACCAAATTGATAATTCGAAGAGACTTGCAAAGATAACCAATCATACATAAAAGAATTCATAGGAGATTAAAATATTGTTCATAGATAAACTTGATCATAAACCCACAATTCATCGGTCTCAACAAACACACCGCAAAAGAAGATTACATCGAATAGATATCCACAAGGGAGGCGGAGAACATTGTATTGAGATCCAAAAAGAGAGAAGAAGCCATCTAGCTAATAACTACGGACCCGAAGGTCTGAGGTAAACTACTCACACATCATCGGAGAGGCTATGGTGTTGATGTAGAAGCCCTCCGTGATCGATGCCCCCTCCGGCAGAGCTCCGAAAAAGGCCCCAAGATGTGATCTCACGGGTACAGAAGGTTGCGGTGGTGGAATTAGGTTTTTGGCTCCGTATCTGGTAGTTTGGGGGTATGTAGGTGTATATTGGAGGAAGAAGTACGTCGGTGGAGCAGCATGGGGCCCACGAGGGTGGAGGGCGCGCCCAGGGGGGTAGGCGCGCCCCCTACCTCGTGCCCTCCTAGTTGATGTCTTGACGTAGGGTCCATGTCCTCTGGATCACATTCGTTCCAAAAATCACGTTCCCGAAGGTTTCATTCCGTTTGGACTCGGTTTGATATTCTTTTTCTGCGAAACTCTGAAATAGGCAAAAAAACAGCAATTCTGGGCTGGGCCTCCAGTTAATAGGTTAGTCCCAAAAATAATATAAAAGTGTATAATAAAGCCCATTAATGTCCAAAACAGAATATAATATAGCATGGAACAATCAAAAATTATAGATACGTTGGAGACGTATCAAGCATCCCCAAGCTTAATTCCTGCTCGTCCTCGAGTAGGTAAATGATAAAAACAGTTTTTTTGATGTGGAATGCTACTTGGCATATTATCAATGTAATTCTCTTAATTGTGGTATGAATATTCAGATCCGAAAGATTCAAGACAAAAGTTTAATATTGACATAAAAATAATAATACTTCAAGCATACTAACTAAGCAATTATGTCTTCTCAAAATAACATGGCCAAAGAAAGTTATCGCTACAAAATCATATAGTCTGGCTATGCTCTATCTTCACCACACAAAATATTTAAATCATGCACAACCCCGATGACAAGCCAAGCAATTGTTTCATACTTTTGATGTTCTCAAACTTTTTCAAGCTTCACGCAATACATGAGCGTGAGCCATGGACATAGCACTATATGTGGAATAGAATGGTGGTTGTGGAGAAGGCAAAAAAAGGAGAAGATAGTCTCACATCAACTAGGCGTATGAACGGGCTATGGAGATGCCCATTAATAGATATCAATGTGAGTGAGTAGGGATTGCCATGCAACAGATGCACTAGAGCTATAAGTGTATGAAAGCTCAACAAAAGAAACTAAGTGGGTGTGCATCCAACTCGCTTGCTCACGAAGACCTAGGGCATTTTGAGGAAGCCCATCATTGGAATATACAAGCCAAGCTCTATAATGGAAATTTCCCACTAGTATATGAAAGTGATATCATAGGAGACTCTCTATCATGAAAATCATGGTGCTACTTTGAAGCACAAGTGTGGTAAAAGGATAGTAACATTGTCCCTTCTCTCTTTTTCTCTCATTTTTTATTTGGGCCTTTCTTCTCTTTTTTATGGCCTCTTTTTTTCGTCCGGAGTCTCATCCCGACTTGTGGGGGAATCATAGTCTCCATCATCCTTTCCTCACTTGGGACAATGCTCTAAAAAATGATGATCATCACACTTTTATTTACTTACAACTCAACAATTACAACTCAATACTTAGAACAAAATATGACTATGTGAATGCCTCCAGCGGTGTACCGGGATATGCAATGAATCGAGAGTGACATGTATGAAAGAATTATGAACGGTGGCTTTGCCACAAATACGATGTCAACTACATGATCATGCGAAGCAATATGACAATGATGGAGCGTGTCATAATAAACGAAACGGTGGTAAGTTGCATGGCAATATATCTCGGAATGGCTATGGAAATGCCATGATAGGTAGGTATGGTGGCTGTTTTGAGGAAGGTATATGGTGGGTTTATGATACCGGCGAAAAGTGCGCGGTATTAGAGAGGCTAGCAATGGTGGAAGGAGGAAAAGTGCGTATAATCCATGGACTCAACATTAGTCATAAAGAACTCATATACTTATTGCAAAAATCTACAAGTTATCAAAGCAAAGTATTACGTGCATGCTCCTAGGGGGGTAGATTGGTAGGAAAAGACCATCGCTCGTGCCCGACCGCCACTCATAAGGAAGACAATCAATAAATAAATCATGCTCCGACTTCATCACATAACGGTTCACCATACGTGCATGCTATGGGAATCACAAACTTTAACACAAGTATTTCTCAAATTCAAAACTACTCAACTAGCATGGCTCTAATATCACCATCTTCATATCTCAAAACAATTATCTAGTATCAAACTTCTCATAATATTCAACACACTCATAAGATTATTTTTTACTAATCTTGAATTCCTATCATTGTCAAAGCAAACTACCATGCTGTTTTGTAGGACTCCCAAAATAATCTAAGTGAAGCATGAGAGAACAATAGTTTCTATAAAACAAAATCACCACCGTGCTCTAAAAGATATAAGTGAAGCACTAGAGCAAAAACTATATAACTCAAAAGATATAAGTGAAGCACATAGAGTATTCTAATAATTTCCGAATCAAGTGTGTCTCTCTCAAAAGGTGTGTACAGCAAAGACGATTGTGGTAAACTAAAAAGCAAAGACTCAAATAATACAAGAAGCTCCAAGCAAAACACATATCATGTGGTGAATAAAAATATAGCTCCAAGTAAAGTTACCAATGGAAGTAGACGAAAGAGGGGATGCCTTCCGGGGCATCCCCAAGCTTTGGCTTTTTGGTGTCCTTAGATTATCTTGGGGTGCCATGGGCATCCCCAACCTTAGGCTCTTGCCACTCCTTGTTCCATAATCTATCAAATATTTTACCCAAAACTTGAAAACTTCACAACACAAAACTTAACAGAAAATCTCGTGAGCTCCCTTAGCAAAGGAAAACAAAACACCACTTCAAGGTACTGTAATGAACTCATTCTTTATTTATATTGGTGTTAAACCTACTGTATTCCAACTTCTCTATGGTTTATAAACTATTTTACTAGCCATAGATTCATCAAAATAAGCAAACAACACACGAAAAACAGAATCTGTCAAATACAGAACAGTCTGTAGTAATCTGTAACTAACGCAAACTTATGGAACTCCAAAAATTCAGCAAAAATAGGAAGACCTATAAAATTTGTTTGTTGATCAGAAGCAATTGGAATCAATATTTTATCACGTTCGGATGATTTTTAACAATTATTTTTGTGAACAGAAAGTTTCTGGAATTTTCAGCAAGATCAAATAACTATCATCCAAGAAGATCCTATAGGTTTAACTTGGCACAAACACTAATTAAAACATAAAAACACATCTAAAAAGAATCTAGATGGATTATTTATTACTAAACAGCAAGGATAAATATTGGGTTATCTCCCAACAAGCGCTTTTCTTTAAAGCCTTTTTAGCTAGGCATTGAGATTTCGAAGATGCTCACATAAAAGATAATAATTGAAACACAAAGAGAGCACCATAAAACTTGTGAAAATCACATCTAAGTCTAACATACTTCCTATGCATAGGCATCTTATAGGCAAACAAATTATCAAGGCAAGCAAAAACTAGCATATGCAAGGAAGCGGAAAGAAACAATAGCAATCTCAACATAACGAGAGGTAATTTAGTAGCATGAAAATTTCTATAACCATATTTTCCTCTCTCATAACAATTACATGTAGGATCATAAGAAAATTCAACGAAATAGCTATCACATAACATATTCTCAACATGATCCACATGCATGCGAAGTTGACACTCTTCCAGAATAGTGGGATTATCATTAACTAAAGTCATGACCTCTCCAAACCCACTTTTATCAAAAATACCATAAGATTAAACATTCTCCAAATACGTGGGATCTAAAGTTGACACTCTTCCAAACCCACTTTCAATATTATTGCAAACACTATTATCAATCTCATATTCATCATGGGGCTTAAATAAATTTTCAAGATCATAAGAAGAATCACCCCAATCATGATCATTGCAACAAGTAGTAGACATAGCAAAACTAGCATCCCCAAGCTTAGGGTTTTGCATATTATTAGCACAATTGAGATCAAGAGAATTTATAGTAAAATCATTGCAATCATGCTTTTTATTCAAGGAGCTATCGTGAACCTCTTCATAAAGTACTTTATCACAATTTTCAGATTCACAAATTTCAAGCAAAACTTCATAAAGATAATCTAGTGCACAAAACTCACTAGCAATTGGTTCATCATAATTGGATCTCTTAAAGAGATTAGCAAGTGGATGAGGATCCATAAACTTTTAGCAAGCAAAGATGCAAGCAAAAAGAAGGCACATGGAAACACAAGATCGAACGGAAGGAGGGCGAATAAAACGGCAAGGGTGAAGTGGGGGAGAGGAAAACGAGAGGCAAATGGCAAATAATGTAATGCGGGAGATAAGGGTTTGTGATGGGTACTTGTATGTTGACTTTTGAGTAGACTCCCTGGCAACGGTGCCAGAAATGGCTCGTTGTCGGGAGTCAAATCTTGACTTGACTTGGCGCAAATCTCCCCGGCAACGGCGCCAGAAATCCTTCTTGCTACCTCTTGAGCACTGCGTTAGTTTTCCCTTGAAGAGGAAAGGGTGATGCAGCAAAGTAGTGTAAGTATTTCCCTCAGTTTTTGAGAACCAAGGTATAAATCCAGTAGGAGACCACGCACGAGTCCCTCGCACCTACACAAACAAATAAATCCTCGCAACCAACGCAATAAACGGGTTGTCAATCCCTTCACGGTCACTTACGAGAGTGAGATCTGATAGATATGATAAGATAATATTTTTGGAATTTTTATGATAAAGATGCAAAGTAAAATAAAAGGTAATAAAAATAGCTAAGTGTTGGAAGATTAATATGATGGAAAATAGACCCGGGGGCCATAGGTTTCACTAGAGGCTTCTCTCGAGAGCATAAGTATTACGGTGGGTGAACAAATTACTGTTGAGCAATTGACAGAATTGAGCATAGTTATGAGAATATCTAGGTATGATCATGTATATAGGCATCACGTCCGAGACAAGTAGACCGACGCCTGCCTGCAACTACTACTATTACTCCACACATCGACCGCTATCCAGCATGCATCTAGAGTATTAAGTTCATAAGAACAGAGTAACGCTTTAAGCAAGATGACATGATGTAGAGGGATAAACTCATGCAATATGATATAAACCCCATCTTGTTAACCTCGATGGCAACAATACAATACGTGCCTTGCTGCCCCTACTGTCACTGGGAAAGGACACCGCAAGATTGAACCCAAAGCTAAGCACGTCTCCCATTGCAAGAAAGATCAATCTAGTAGGCCAAACCAAACTGATAGTTCGAAGAGACTTGCAAAGATAACCAATCATAAATAAAGAATTCAGAGGAGATTCAATTATTGTTCATAGATAAACTTGATCATAAACCCACAATTCATCGGTCTCAACAAACACACCGCAAAAGAAGATTAGATCGAATAGATCTCCACAAGAGAGGGGGAGAACATTGTATTGAGATCCAAAAAGAGAGAAGAATCCATCTAGCTAATAACTATGGACCCTAAGGTCTGAGGTAAACTACTCACACATCATCGGAGAGGCTATGGTGTTGATGTAGAAGCCCTCCGTGATCGATGCCCCCTCCGGTGGAGCTCCGGAAAAGGCCCCAAGATGGGATCTCACGGGTATAGAAGGTTGCGGTGGTGGAATTAGGTTTTTGGCTCCGTATCTGGTAGTTTGGGGGTATGTAGGTATATATAGGAGGAAGAAGTACGTCGGTGGAGCAACATAGGGCCCACGAGGGTGGAGGGCGCGCCCAGGGGGTAGGCGCGCCCCCTACCTCGTGCCCTCCTGGTTGATGTCTTTATGTAGGGTCCAAGTCCTCTGGATCATGTTCGTTCCGAAAATCACGTTCCCGAAGGTTTCATTCCGTTTGGACTCCGTTTGATATTCTTTTTCTGCAAAATTCTGAAATAGGCAAAAAACAACAATTCTGGGATGGCCCTCCGGTTAATAGGTTAGTCCCAAAAATAATATAAAAGTGTATAATAAAGCCCATTAATGTCCAAAATAGAATATAATATAGCATGGAACAATAAAAAATTATAGATACGTTGGAGACGTATCACGCCCACCGGAGCTCCTCGTTGGTGGCATGCTGGAGCTTATCGGCCCAACTCCACGCAGCAATGAGGCACCTAGCGCCTTTGACCTTCCTCGCGAAGTACCCGTCTTCGTACACCTCCTCCGCACGATGACACGCCCGCCCCCAAAGCTCCACCGCCTTCTTTTTCCAGGCGGCATCACGGGCTTCACAGCCCGCCTGGTAGCTAGCTTCCTCCTCCGCCATCTCCTTCTTGAACGCCACTTGCATGGCTTTCTCAGCTGGCGGCAGCGACTTCCACAGACAAAGATTGTACTGGCCCCAAAACCAATCCAAAGTTGGGGGGTCCGGCGCAGCCTCGTCCATCGGCGCGTAGGGGTCCTCGTCGCTGCTCTTCGAGTGAGCATCCTCGGGGGGCGGCGACTCCTCATCGGCGCGTGGGCAGACCGGCGGTGCCATGGTAGGGATTTGAGAGGGAGAGAGAGAGGGCGAGCGATGGGAAGATGTAGATGAGAATGCAGGCGAGACGTGAGGGGTGTGTGTCCAAACTTTTGTCAAACATGCCCATTTTTTGACCACATCATCTTGGTGGCAGGACATTACATCAAGCAAGGTTTCATGTTTTTCTGATCATTTTTTATTTTTTTTGGAATTAAAATTCCATGGCACTCCATGCATGTGTCCATGCCGTGAGACCAATATGTTTGAAAATTCCTTTTAATTTACTGCGCATGGAATTAACTCGCACACAAGTACACAAATATGATTTTTCGAACCGTTATGGTTAGCCGTTGCATGTACATGTAGTTCAAATTTGAATTACGGTGATTAAATGGCTAGAAAATCACTTAAATGTCTTTAAAAGGTCAAATGACCCCTGAAATTTTCCAAATTTTCACATGACAGTTGTATTAGTGCATATTAAACGTAGAAAAAATTTGAAGGCCGTAAGAGGAAGCTATCTCCCGTTCGTCATCAAACATGCATTGTTCCCTCTCGAAACCACGAGCCTTCTAGTGAGTTGCTCCGGTTTGAGAGGGGTGTGTGTCCAAACTTTCGTCAAACAGGCCAATTTTTGTACCACATCATCTTGGTGGCATGACATTACATCAAGCAAGGTTTCATGTTTTTCTGATCATCTCTTAACTTTTTGGAATTAAAATGCCATGGCACTCCATGCATGTGTCCATGCCGTGAGACCAATATGTTTGGAAATTCCTTGTAATTTACTACACATGGAATTAACTCGCACACAAGTAAACAAATATGATTTTTTGAACCGTTATGGTTAGCCGTTGCATGTACATGTAGTTCAAATTTGAAATACGGTCATTAAATGGCTAGAAAATCACTTAAATGTCTTTAAAATGTCAAATGACCCCTGAAATTTTCCAAATTTTCACATGACAGTTGTATTAGTGCACGTTAAACGTAGAAAATTTTTTGAAGGCCGTAAGAGGAAGCTATCTCCCGTTCGTCATCAAACATCCATTGTTTCCTCTCGGAACCACGAGCCTTCTAGTGAGTTTCTCCGGTTTGTGAGGGGTGTGTGTCCAAACTTTCGTCAAACAGGCCAATTTTTTTACCACACCATCTTGGTGGCATGACATTACATAAGCAAGGTTTCATGTTTTTCTGATCATTTTTTATTTTTTCGGAATTGAAAAGCCATGGCACTCCATGCATGTGTCCATGCCGTGAGACCAATATGTTTGAAAATTCCTTCTAATTTACTGTACATGGAATTAACTCGCACACAAGTACAGAAATATGATTTTTCGAACCGTTATGGTTAGCCGTTGCATGTAGATGTAGTTCAAATTTGAATTACGGTCATTAAATGGCTAGAAAATCACTTTAATGTCTTTAAAAGGTCAAACGACCCCTGGAATTTTCCAAATTTTCACATGCCAGTTGTATTAGTGCACGTTAAACATAGAAAAAATTGAAGGCCGTAAGAGGAAGCTATCTCCCGTTCGTCATCAAACATGCATTGTTCCCTCTCGGAACCACGAGCCTTCTAGTGAGTTGCTCCGGTTTGTGAAGGGTGTGTGTCCAAACTTTTGTCAAACAGGCCAATTTTTTACCACATCATCTTGGTGGCATGACATTACATCAAGCAAGGTTTCATGTTTTTCTGATCATTTTTTAATATTTTGGAATTTAAATGCCATGGCACCCCATGCTTAATTGTGTCATAGCTGTTAGACCAATATGTTTGAAAATCCTTCCAATTTACTGCACATGGAATTAAATCGCACAAAAGTACACAATATATGACTTTTCAAACCGTTATGGTTAGCTATTGCATGTACAAGCAATTCAAATTTGAATTACGGTCATTAAATGGCTAGAAAATCACTTAAATCTGTTAAAAGGTCAAATGACCCCAGAAATTTTCCAAAATTTGACATGACAGTTATATTAGTACTACGAATTTTTATCGTATATTTAAAACACCATCCATTGCCACTTTACTCCAAATCGTCTTTCACAGCTAATAAAAAATATCCACAACATCATACATAGTTTTTTTGTAGGAACCGTTTGCGATGAAAATTTCTAGGTCTTTTTAAGTCTTCCTCCTTAAGCTTCACCGGCTAGTCTGCTCCAGTGCCGACAACCCCTAAATCCATGAATCCTGATCCCCATTCCAGCACCCCCTTGTTTCAAAGATTACGTTGTGGAAACGCTTCGTGAAGGCTCGTACGATGGCCGCGTCCTCCCCAAGCGGGGCCGCCTGCGCCGAGAGCGCGACCGCCTATGCCCAGAGTGCCGTCACATCCGCATTGAGCGGGGCCGCCTGTGCCGAGAGGGCGTCTGCGGCAGACGACGGGGTAGGTGCAGCAGCCAAGACGGCTGCAGCTGCTGCTGCGACGGCGGCTGCAAACGCCGAGAGCGCTCGAGCTACCGTCCGTGCCGCCGATGTCACCCTGGCCCGGGTCGAGGCCATCCACGCCAATATCGAGGATGCACACGCCAGGATATTTCAGGTCACCTCGGAATCCAGCATGCAACCCATGTCCGAAAAGGCGGCGGTGGCCATGGAGCACTTGCTTCCTGATGAGATCGCCGAGCGGGAGCTGGAGATGCAGGAGGCGGCGGGGATCGAGGAGCGCCGGGAGGAGGAGTTGCGCATGGCCGAGGTCGAGGTAGAGAAGAGTCTGTCCGTCGAGGAATCAGCGGTGGAGTACCAACGCGAGCTCTGGCGCAGCCACTACTATGAGTACTACAACCTTGAGGGCGGCCCCGTCGAGGACGAGGACAAGGACGCGGCCGACTTCAGCAGGGGGGACGCAGAGTCCACCAACGGCGGCATTTCGCCAGGACAAGTCATCGACGTCTCATCTCACATCGGCGATGCATAGGCCGGTGCGGGGTGGATTTGTTAAAATTATGCGTACATAAGCTTTGTTTTTAGTGCTGCTCTTTTGTAAGAACAATGTTTAGGTCAACTGGCTCTGTTTAATTACTAAAATTGCTCGATTCAGTAAGTGTGGTCTGTGTGCTGTACGCTCTTTTGTGTGCCCAAATTAGCAAGCGATGTTAAATTATGCAATGACGTACCCAGGGAAATTTCCACCAAAATTTGAATTATCAAAGTCATCCCATGCGCGTAAAGTAGAAGAATCGTTTGCGATGCACACAATCGTTCACAGTGAATGGTGTCCGACGGCACCGCGTGTAAAGTTTCCTTCTACATTTTGAAATTTTTGGCCTACCGCCAAAATATCTACCCCCTCCCCCCTTCCCCACCCCCTTTTCTCCCCGAACACAAGTCACATTTCCCCTGTTTCCTCCTTCCTTCCTTCATAAGCTATAACTGCTTCCTCGCTCTCGCCGTCTCGCATCCTACCGCCAGGGTTGCCATGGTCTTCTTCAATGACCTCTCCAGCGGTTCCTCCTCCTCCGACGACTCCTTCACCACCCGGGTATGCCTCTCTTCTCTCTCTCGGGCTATGACTTGGAAAGAAGGATTTTAACCGAGCGGTCGATTTGAGTCACTTCTTCCTCTTGTAGCTCCCTAGGACCATCAGTTGCACCGAATGGAGCAGGGTGGCTGAAGATCTATCTGCTCGTTGTCACCATCAATCTCCATGCGTGAAGCTAGTTGCGTTTGAATCTGTGGACAGTGGGAGGAAGTTTCTGGCATGTGCAGAGAAGGTTAGACCCACTTTCGTTGTTACAAATCATTTGTTAGATGTGATTTAGACACTGTCACGGTCCCAATCCATTCATACCACACCTTCAACCAAATGCATCCTAAGACAGTGTCACAGTTTGCACCTAGTATCTAAAGATGTTGCCATCTCATTAGCGGTGCCATTAGAAAATTATTTGGCATCGCTTTAGTAGTTTGTGCAGCCAACTTTGGTCCACACATCTGAGCAGCCAAGCAGTAAAATACTAAATCTTTATGGCACGAAGAAACTGGGCATTGGAGCAAACTAGGTTCTCCGGAGTCCGGGTCCCTGATTTTTTTCCGCTGCATCGGCTCGCCAGTGTAGGGCACCGGTGCGAGATGTAGCAACAGTTGTCTTTACACCGGGTTTGCCATACATAGTGGACAACGTTACTGCTATTAGTTATATGTTACAAAATTTGTGCATGTACACACCTGTTAGTATCAATTTGATGTCATCCAAACACTGTCGCTATGATGTTGCAGTTATATTTACCTTCCTCATAAAATGTTCAATTTGTTATTTATAGTACATTAGTAAGAACTTGTAGCGTTGTTGTAGTTAATTATAGCTTCGGATGTTTCAGAATTTGGTTGTTGTCTCAGTAGCAATTAATTCATTTGCACATTGATCTTTTTGAGAAGATATGTCATAATTAATCTGTTTCTTCAGTTTTTCAAAATAAGTATTGGTGATTTTCTATGTTGCTATAAATCCATTTCCCCTACAATTGTTACTGATGTAGTTTTAAATATTATAGGATGAACGGAAGTTTCTTACTTGGAGTGGGTTGATCAAGAGTGGCGACAGTCTTTGAAGATGTGCCTAGCAAAGCTCTGGAGCATGTACGGGGAAGAGAACAGAGGTAGGCTTAGAGAAAATGTTGTCAACGCTGAAGAATATTTGAAGATGCGGGATAAAAAGAGGAAGGCGGAGAATGAGCTCAGTTTTTTAAATCAGGCTTTGCTAAGATGGTGTTGGCGAAGGAGGAGGCACTTTCCCAGTTGGCCAGTACAAAACAGGTTCTTACTGAACTAAAAGTAGAGGTGGATAGGACATGCCTAGATGATCTCGATTAGGGAAATGTATATATTGTTCTTATGAAGTTGAACTAGCTATATGATGTATTGTGCTGTTTTCAGGTAGCTATCGTACTGTGATGTTAAAATATATTTCTGTGCCTGATATGAAATTGGCAAACAGCTGTTCGATATGAAATGGTAATTTGTGTAATACTGGAATTATTAATTATAAACTAATAAACCTGCCAAATGGGTCATGGAACTTTGCAAACGGTTCTAGCAGTATAAGCTCTTGTGATGGATAGCCCAATGCCACATAGTTTTCTTCATCAAATCATGTGTGATGTAGTTGATAAAGGCAAACGGTTAACCAAGGCAGAGCGTGTGTGATAGTTACACATTTCACACACAAGCCTATACATAAAATTGTGTGGGATGTACATACGAACGGAAACGTTTTCCCTGGATTGACTGTGTGGGATGTACATATGAATGGAAAGTTTTCCCTGGATTGACTGTGTGGGATGTACATAAGAACGGAAACGTATTCCTTGGATTGACTATGTGTGATATACATACGAACGGAAATGTTTTTCTAGGATTCACTTCGTGGGATGTACATACGAACGGAAACGATTGGGTTCCGATGCCTCGCCCGATCGCACAAGAGCTCAGTTTGCCCCAGCCTATGTGCCAGGAGGGCCTATTGCTACCTCTTGAGCACTGCGTTGGTTTTCCCTTGAAGAGGAAAGGGTGATGCAGCAAAGTAGCGTAAGTATTTCCCTCAGTTTTTGAGAACCAAGGTATCAATCCAGTAGGAGGCCACACGCAAGTCCCTCGTACCTACACAAACAAATAAGAACCTTGCAACCAACGCGATAAAGGGGTTGTCAATCCCCTCACGGCCACTTGCAAAAGTGAGATCTGATAGAGACGATAAGATAATATTTTTGGTATTTTTATGATAAAGACTAAAAGTAAAGAAAGCAAAATAAACGGCGAAAGAAATAGCTCGTTGACGGGAGATTAATATGATGGAAAATAGACCCGGGGGCCATAGGTTTCACTAGTGGCTTCTCTCAAGATAGCATAAGTATTACGGTGGGTGAACAAATTAATGTCGAGCAATTGATAGAAAAGTGCATAATTATGAGAATATCTAGGCATGATCATGTATATAGCCAACACGTCCATGACAAGTAGACCGACTCCTGCCTGCATCTACTACTATTACTCCACACATCGACCGCTATCCAGCATGCATCTAGAGTATTAAGTTCATAAGAACAGAGTAATGCATTAGGTAAGATGACATGATGTAGAGGGACAAACTCATGCAATATGATATAAACCCCATCTTTTTATACTCGATGGCAACAATACAATACGTGTCATTTCCCCTACTGTCACTGGGATCGAGCACCGCATGATTGAACCGAAAGCTAAGCACTTCTCCCATTGCAAGAAAGATCAATCTAGTAGGCCAAACCAAACTGATAATTCGAAGAGACTTGAAAAGATAACCAATCATACATAAAAGAATTCAGAGGAGATTCAAATATTGTTCATAGATAATCTTGATCATAAACCCACAATTCATCGGATCTCGACAAACACACCACAAAAAGAGTTACATCGAATAGATCTCCAAGAAGATCGAGGAGAACTTTGTATTGAGATCCAAAGAGAGAGAAGAAGCCATCTAGCTAATAACTATGGACCCGAAGGTCTGTGGTAAACTACTCACACATCATCGGAGAGGCTATGGTGTTGACGTAGATGCCCTCCGTGATCGATGCCCCCTCCGGCAGAGCGCCGGAAAAGGCCCCAAGATGGGATCTCACGGGTACAGAAGGTTGCGGCGGTGGAATTAGGTTTTCGTGGTGCTCCTCGATGGTTTGGGGTACGTAGGTATATATAGGAGGAAGAAGTAGGTCGGTGGAGCCACGAGGGGCCCACGAGGGTGGAAGGCGCGCCCAGGGGGGTAGGCACGCCCTGCCTCGTGGCCTCCTCGTTGATTACTTGACGTCCACTCCAAGTCCTCTGGATCACGTTTGTTCCAAAAATCACGCTCCCGAAGGTTTCATTCCGTTTGGACACCGTTTGACATTCCTTTTCTGCGAAACACTGAAATAGGCAAAAATATATAGCAATTTGCACTGGGCCTTGGGTTAATAGGTTAGTCCCAAAAATAATATGAAAGTGTATAATAAAGCCAATTAAACATCCAAAACAGAATATATAATAGCATGGAGCAATCAAAAATTATAGATACCTTGGAGACGTATCAAGCATCCCCAAGCTTAATTCCTGCTCGTCCTCGAGTAGGTAAATGATAAAAACAGAATTTTTGATGTGGAATGCTACTTAGCATATTTCTCAATGTAATTTTCTTTATTGTGGCATGAATGTTCAGATCCGAAAGATTCAAGATAAAAGTTTAATATTGACATAAAAATAATAATACTTCAAGCATGCTAACCAAGCAATTATGTCTTATCAAAGTAACATAGCCAAAGAAAGCTTATCCCTACAAAATCATATAGTTTGGCTATGCTTCATTTTCGTCACACAAAATGCTCTCATCATGCACAACCCCGATGACAAGCCAAGCAATTGTTTCATACTTAGCCTTTTCAAACTCTTTCAACTTTTACGCAATATATGAGCGCGAGCCATGGACATAGCACTATGGGTGGAATAGAATATAATGATTGAGGTTGTGTGAGAAGACAAAAAGGGAGAAAGTCTCACATTGACGCGGCTAATCAACGGACTATGGAGATGCCCATCAATTGATGTCAATGCAAGGAGTAGGGATTGCCATGCAACGGATGCACTAGAGCTATAAATGTATGAAAGCTCAACAAAATAAACTAAGTGGGTCTGCATCCAACTAGCTTGCTCACGAAGACCTAGGGCATTTGAGGAAGCCCATTGTTGGAATATACAAGCCAAGTTCTATAATATAAAATTCCCACTAGTATATGAAAGTAACAAGATAGGAGACTCTCTATCATAAAGATCATGGTGCTATTTGGAAGCACAAGTGTGGTAAAAGGATAGTAACATTGTCCCTTCTCTCTTTTTCTCTCTTTTTTTATTTGGGCCTTCTTCTTTTTTTTTGGCCTCTTTTCTTCCTTTTTTTCTTCGTCCGGAGTCTCATCCCGACTTGTGGGGGAATCATAGTCTCCATCATCCTTTCCTCACTTGGGACAATGCTCTAATAATGATGATCATCACACTTTTATTTACTTACAACTCAAAGATTACAACTCAATACTTAGAACAAAATATGACTCTATGTGAATGCCTCCGGTGGTGTACCGGGATATGCAATGAATCAAGAGTGACATGTATGAAATAATTATAAAGGTGGCTTTGCCACAAATACGATGTCAACTACATGATCATGCAAAGCAATATGACAATGATGATGCATGTCATAATAAACGGAACGGTGGAAAGTTGCATGGCAATATATCTCGGAATGGCTATGGAAATGCCATAATAGGTAGGTATGGTGGCTGTTTTGAGGAAGATATAAGGAGGTTTATGTGTGATAGAGCGTATCATATCACGGGGTTTGGATGCACCGGCGAAGTTTGCACCAACTCTCAAGGTGAGAAAGGGCAATGCACGGTACCGAAGAGGCTAGCAATGATGGAAGGGTGAGAGTGCGTATAATCCATGGACTCAACATTAGTCATAAAGAACTCACATACTTATTGCAAAAATCTACAAGTCATCAAAACCAAGCACTACGCGCATGCTCCTAGGGGGATAGATTGGTAGGAAAAGACCATCGCTCGTCCCCGACCGCCACTCATAAGGAAAGCAATCAAAGAACACCGCATGCTTCAAATTTGTCACACAATATTTACCATACGTGCATGCTACGGGACTTGCAAACTTCAACACAAGTATTTCTCAATTTCACAATTGCTCAACTAGCACACCTCTAATATTACCACCGTTATACCTCAAAACAACTATCAAGTATCAAACTTCTCTTACTATTCAATGGAATTTGTAAACTACCATGCTGTTCTAAAGGACTCTCAAAATGATATAAGTGAAGCATGAGAGATCAATAATTTCTACAAAATATAACCACCACCGCGCTCTAAAAGATATAAGTAAAGCACTAGAGCAAAATTGTTTAGCTCAAAAGATATAAGTGAAGCACATAGAGTATTCTAATAAATTCTGATTAATGTGTGTCTCTCTCAAAAGGTGTGTACAGCAAGGATGATTGTGGTGAACTAAAAATCAAAGACTCAAATCATACAAGACGCTCCAAGCAAAACACATATCATGTGGTGAATAAGAATATAGCTCCAAGTAAAGTTACCGATGGACGAAGACAAAAGAGGGGATGCCTTCCGGGGCATCCCCAAGGTTAGGATTTTTGGGTTGTCCTTAGATTTTACCTTGGGGTGCCTTGGGAATCCCCAAGCTTAGGCTCTTGCCACTCCTTGTTCCATAATCCATCAAATCTTTACCCAAAACTTGAAAACTTCACAACACAAAACTTAACAGAAAATCTCGTGAGCTCCGTTAGCGAAAGAAAATAAAACACCACTTCAAGGTACTGTAATGAACTCTAACCTACTGTATTCCAACTTTTCTATGGTTCATAAACTCCATTACTAGCCATAGATTCATCAAAATAAGCAAACAACACACGAAAAACAGAATCTGTCAAAAACAGAACAGTCTGTAGTAATATGTAACTAACGCAAACTTCTGGAACTCCAAAAATTCTAAAATAAATTGCTGGACGTGAGGAATTTATCTATTAATCATCTGCAAAAAGAATCAACTAAATACCACTCTCCAGTAAAAAGTTGAAGCTATATCGTGAGCGCTAAAGTTTCTGTTTTTTACAGCAAGATTGCAAAGACTTTCCCCAAGTCTTCCCAAAGGTTCTACTTGGCACAAACACTAACTAAAACACAAAACCACATATAAAAAGAAGCTAGATGGATTATTTATTCCTAAACAGAACCAAAAAGCAAAAAACTAAAATAAAATTGGGTTGCCTCCCAACAAGCGCTATCGTTTAACGCCCCTAGCTAGGCATAAAAGCAAGGATAGATCTAGGTATTGCCATAATGATAGTAGGGTAAATCACGAAAAATCATCTCATACTCACTACGTTCAGCAAAAAGTTTTCTTTGTGGCAAGAAAAAGTAATCAGAAGGGCTAAATTTAATAGGACAAAGGTCCTCAAGATCAAGCTCGGGAGGTATGGGTTCCTCCTTCGGCCCCTTATATTGCACAACCAATTCATCATTATAAGCATTCTTTTGGCAATAAGTCATGAGCCTTTGTTCAAGAGAAAAACCTAACCCGTTGTTCTGAATAGCAAAGTCATCATTAAGTTCGGAGATTCTATCAACTAGAACATCGGTAGGAACCTTTTTTCTAAGGTTTTCATTGTAAGCAACATTATCTACGGATCGTAAGTGCATTAAATCTTCTTGATTAAAAAGGATAGCCTCTATGGGAGGACGACCAGCGTCTACCCTATAATGCGCAAAAATTTCATTGGCCTCTTTCATTATAAATCTGAACTCATGTGCCAAAAATATGGTAGCAGCTCGCTTAACAGAAGAATGCTCTATATTGGAGAACTCTAGAAAGATCCTTTGTATGCAAGGATGCAAATGAATAAATTGTCTTTCAAGTTCAACTACAAGCAATGATATAGACTCCACAAGACTATTAGTTCTATGAAGAATAGACCCACCCATAGAGGGTAAGGTACCAGCACAAGTAAAGAAATCTTGAAGAACTCCTTTCCCAATAATATTACCGCTACCAATCCGAAACTTTTTAGTTTGTAAAATAGTAGGATCTTCAAGAGGATCATCAAAAACATAAAAGTTTTCCATACTATTATCCTTATCAACGATAACCTCCCTGTTTCAGACATGACGGCAGTACAGAGAACGAACACACAGGAAGCAAGTGAAAAAGAGGCGAACGGAAAGAGAGGGCGAATAAAACGGCAAGGGTGAAGTGGGGGAGAGGAAAACGAGAGGCAAATGGCAAATAATGTAATGCAAGGGATAAGAGTTTGTGATGGGTACTTGGTATGTCTTGACTTGTGTGTAGACTGCCCGGCAACGGCGCCAGAAATCCTTCTTGCTACCTCTTGAGCATAGTGTTGGTTTTCCCTTGAAGAGGAAAGGGTGATGTAGCAAAGTAGCGTAAGTATTTCCCTCAGTTTTTGAGAACCGAGGTATCAATACAGTAGAAGGCCACACGCAAGTCCTTCGTACCTACACAAACAAATAAGAACCTTGCAACCAACGCGATAAAGGGGTTGTCAATCCCTTCACGGCCACTTGCAAAAGTGAGATCAGATAGAGATGATAAGATAATATTTTTGGTATTTTTATGATAAAGACTAAAAGTAAAGAAAGCAAAATAAACGGCGAAAGAAATAGCTCGTTGACGGGAGATTAATATGATGGAAAATAGACCCGGGGGCCATAGGTTTCACTAGTGGCTTCTCTCAAGATAGCATAAGTATTACGGTGGGTGAACAAATTACTGTCGAGCAATTGATAGAAAAGTGCGTAATTATGAGAATATCTAGGCATGATCATGTATATAGGCATCACGTCCGTGACAAGTAGACAAACTCCTGCCTGCATCTACTACTATTACTCCACACATCGACCACTATCCAGCATGCATCTTGAGTATTAAGTTCATAAGAACAGAGTAACACATTAGGTAAGATGACATGATGTAGAGGGATAAACTCATGCAATATGATATAAACCCCATCTTTTTATCCTCGATGGCAACAATACAATACGTGTCGTTTCCCCTACTATCACTGGGATTGAGCACCGCATGATTGAACCCAAAGCTAAGCACTTCTCCCATTGCAAGAAAGATCAATCTAGTTGGCCAAACCAAACTGATAATTCAAAGAGACTTGCAAAGATAACCAATCATACATAAAAGAATTCAGAGAAGATTCAAATATTGTTCATAGATAATCTTGATCATAAACCCACAATTCATCGGATCTCGACAAACACACCGCAAAAAGAGTTACATCGAATAGATCTCCAAGAAGATCGAGGAGAACTTTGTATTGAGATCCAAAGAGAGAGAAGAAGACATCTAGCTAATAACTATGGACCCGAAGGTCTATGGTAAACTACTCACACATCATCGGAGAGGCTATGGTGTTGATGTAGAAGCCCTCCGTGATTGATGCCCCCTCCGGCAGAGCGCCGGAAAAGGCCCCAAGATGGGATCTCACGGGTACAGAAGGTTGTGGCGGTGGAATTAGGTTTTCGTGGTGCTCCTCAATGGTTTCGGGGTACATAGGTATATATAGGAGGAAGAAGTAGGTCGGTGGAGCCACGAGGGGCCCACGAGGGTGGAGGGCGCGCCCAGAGGGGCAAGCGCGCCCCCTGCCTCGTGGCCTCCTCGTTGATTGCTTGACGTCCACTCCAAGTCCTGTGGATCACGTTTGTTCCAAAAATCACGCTCCCAAAGGTTTCATTCTGTTTAGACTCCATTTGGTATTCCTTTTCTGCGAAACACTGAAATAGGCAAAAAAACAGCAATTTGCACTGGGCTTTGGGTTAATAGGTTAGTCCCAAAAATAATATGAAAGTGTATAATAAAACCCATTAAACATCCAAAACAGAATATATAATAGCATGGAGCAATAAAAAATTATAGATACGTTGGAGACGTATCACCTATCCCCGACGGTTTCTGGGTCGTGTGGGTAGGACCCCCCTATCGCCCACACTCACTTGCGACCGTTCCAAATGCCGTCGCGGAAAGGGGTTAAAAACCTTGTGTATAGCACGGACGCGTACCAGTGTTTGTTTAGTGCACTGAACCTAGGATGACAATTTTTGAGAATTTTCTGAGCTAAAGGAAATACGGTTGTAGTTCATGCTTTAAATGGCGCAGAAATGAAAAATGGATGTGCATAAAAGTGATCTAGAGGATGGGTTTATTAATTTTGACCTAAATACTCCTGGCTAGTGTTAAACCGAATTTACTTAAATGCGGGCTCTGTTACTCCTGTGTTAATTTACTACTCGTACTATTTGCACCTAAATGGAAGCACAATAGTATTTTCCCTCAAAAACTGAGGTAGCAGCAGTGCTACTACAATTTATTTAGGTTAAAGATTTGCAACTAGTAGGAGTAGTACATTTCCTTTTTTTAGAGGAGTGGTAGTACATTTCTCTGTCATGATTTTAGTAAAGATAGTTCAATCTGATTCCAGTGTACTTGTTGCAAATTCAGAGAGCATGATCATTTTAAGTTTACTTATTGTAAAAAGCTGACACGGCTACAAAAACTGATGAGTGGACTATGTTTGTACAGTCTTGAGACTATTTGTGCCAAATTGGCCAACGTTTTCAGTTTTGTTATTTGTAGGGAAACTGATCCGAGTGGCCTCTTTTCTGGCGCAATGTTGATTCATTTTTGTTCCGACAAATTTCACGGGCTCGATATGCCATGTTTTTAGCAATGGTCATGCCAAATTTTCCAGTGACTTTCGGCATGACTTGTGCTGGAAAGTAGGACATATCGAGTGTCGTGATTTGGCGGAACAGGAATGAAATGTCATTCCAGCAAAACATAGGCCATTTTTATGTCATTATTATTTTTATTAGTTCTAGAATTAAATGAGTAGATTGAACCGTAGGAACAATGGCGAACAACGACGAAGCTTGGTTCTCAAGCCGCCACACAGAATGTGAACGCTTACCTCCACTTTCTATTTAGTCGGGAAAAACAAGGGTCACAGGGGCCCCTTATCATCACGGAGGGTGGTGGTGGCGCCGACACTGCCACCAGCAACGAAGATGCTGGCAACCATACCATAGAAGGTGGTATCGAAGGCACTGAAACGAAGAAGAAGAGGGCACGATGCCCAAATAAGCTCGACATTGGAAGACTGGTGGTCACAGAGGTGCACTGCAGTGAATTTGAGCCAACAATGTCGGGGGACGTGTCAGCGTGCTATGGCAACCAAATAGGATCCATCCTATGAGAGACCACCAACTTCAACACACAGACATATGGAAGAAACCACAATTGGAGCACCTCCTCCTAACTAGGTTTCATGCAAGATTCCAGTTCCTCGGCCCGATGACAAAAAAGTTCTGTGGGAAGATGATGCCATGGAAAATATAAACAACAAGGCCCTAGTAAAGTTGAGCAACGCATTGAGCTCTTGGAAAGTTAGGGTGAAAAGATCGATTGAAGTAGAACGTTCATCCTACGTCGGTATTTTTGCAAAGAATCCGACAATTATGGAAGTGGACAAAAAAATCAAGGAGACTTGCACTGCCAAAGAAACCAAGACCAAGTTGGAGAGATTCAAGGAGCTAAACGCCAGGAACATTAGGAACCACCGCCTCAGAAGCCGTGGTTACACGGACAAGAGGCCCAGGTGTGCTAAGGAGGACGCACAACATAAAAGTCAAGGGCTAGCAGACCCCTTGGCGGTGTTCACCGACCCGCAGGAGCGTGACTTCATTAGGGGCCGATATAAGTTTGACAAGAAAACCGAGCAATGGTACACGGTCGCGCCTGATAACCCACAAGGATAGGGGATCGCAACAGCTTTCGAGGGTAGAGTATTCAACCAAAATTTATTGATTCGACACAATAGGAGCCAAGGAATATTTGCAAGTATTAGTTGTTGAGTTGTCAATTCAACCACACCTGGAAAACTAAATGTCTGCAACAGAGTGATTAGTAGCATAATTATATGATAGTTGATACCAGTGGTAACAGCAGCAGTAACAATAACAATTTTATAGTGATGTAACAACAGTAGCAACGAGAGTAATTTAGCAAAGATCAATATGCGAAAGACGTAGGCATTGGATTAGTGATGGATAATTATGTTGGATGACAATCATCATGTAATAGACATAAGCTAGGGTGACACAAACTAGCTCCAGTTCATCAATATAATGTAGGCATGTATTCCATATATAGTATACATGCTTATAATAATAACTTGCATGACATCTTTTGTCCTACCCTCGCATGGCAGCAGGGTCCATAAGGAAATGTAAGGGATATTAAGGTCTCATTTTAATAGAGAACCGGACCAAAGCATTAGCACATAGTGAATACATGAACTACTGAAACTACGGTAATCATCGAAAAGAATCCCAATTATTGTCACCTTGGGGTATGCACATCATGACACATAATAGGTGCACACAACTAGCAAAATTGGATCAAGAACACAAATATATTCATGAAAACATAAAGGGTTCAGATCTGAAATTATGGCAGTCGGGGCCTAGTGACAAGCATTAAGCATAGCAAAGTCATAGAAACATCAATTTCAGAACATAGTGGATACTAGGAATCAAGCCCTCGCAAAACTAACTTGATTACATGATAAATCTCATGCAACCCATAATCGTCCAGCAAGCCTATGTAGAAATTAATCACTCCCGGTGGTGAGCATCATAAAATTGGTGATGGAGGAGGGTTGATGACGATGATGGCGTTGAACCCCCCGTCCCCGGAGCCCCTAACGGACTCCAGATCAGCCCTTCCAATGAAGAACAGGAGTTGGCGGCGGCTTCGTATCATAAAACGCGATGATTCCTTCCCTCTGATTTTTTTCTGGATGAATAGGTACTTATGGAGTTGTAGTTAGGGTTGCGAGAGCTGCCAGGGGCCCACAAGCCTGTTGGTGCGCCTTGGGGGTGGGTGCTCCCCTGGGCTTGTGGCGCCCTAGTGGCCCCCCTCTAGTAATTCTCTTTGCCAGCATTTTTTTGTATATTCTGGAAATATTGTCCTTAAATTTTGATCTCAATCCAAGAAGTTTTATTTCTACACAAAATCAACACCATGGCAATTCTGCTGAAAACAGCGTCAGTCCGGGTTAGTTCCATTCATATCATGCAAATTAGAGTCCAAAACAAGGGCAAAACAATCATGGAAACGTAGATATGTTTGAGACGTATCAACTCCCCCAAGCTTAAGTCATTGCCTGTCCTCAAGCAATTTAGTTGACAAAATGAAAATGATAAAGAAAAACTTTTACAAACTCTTTTTGTTCTTGTTGTTGTGAATATGCTTAACTAATGTTCAAGTTTTCAGCAAAGATTATGAACTAACCATGTTCATGATAACATTTAGGTCTCACATTTACTCATACCAATGACATAACCAACTAGCGAGCAATAATGAGATATCTCGGATGCCAACAATTTGTCAAAACAATCATCATATAATTGATAACATGGTATCTCGCTAGCCCTTTCTATTACCGCAAAACATAAATGCAGAGCACCTCTAAAGTTGAAGCAACGACTGGTAAAAGAGATCCAGTCATGTCACACTCAACATTAACTATACACAATGCATAAGTATGAAAATAGTCCTCTCCAACTGGTACTTGAATGAGAGGGTGATGACTCAACAATAAAAGTAAGATAACATAAAAGTAAATGGATAGGCCCTTTGTAGAGGAAACCAGGGATTCGCAGAGGTGCTAGAGCTTAAAGCTTAAAACAGAGATGAATATAATTTTGGGAGGTATGCCTTTCCTATCAACGTCATGACCGAGAATTTTCAATATCTTCAATGCTGAACACATTAGCGGCGGTTCCCAAGTGGAAAGGTAAAGTTTGCTCCCCCTTAGCCGACAAACACTAGCCATGGCTAGCCGAATCCTCAGGTGCCCTCCATCCAAACAACTTTCTAGGGGAGTTTGATTCGTTATTTTGCAATTTGATCATGGGACTGGGCATCCTGAATACCAGCCCTCTCGTGTAAGAACAAGTGATTAAACACTTATCGTGAGAATAATCCGCTTAGCATGGAAGACACTGACCGCCTCCTTTTGCTCCATGAGCGGTACAGGCACACAAAATAGATGCTTATTAGAATGTTAAGAGGTGGCAGATGCAAATTTACTTGGAACGACGGAGTAATACTGCATATAGGTAGATATAGTGGACTCGTCTGGAACAACTTTGGGTTTAAGGATTTGGATGCACAAGCAGTATTCCCTCTTAGTGTGGGTGAAGGCTAGCAAATAGATTGAGAAGCGACCAACCAGAGAATGAAAATGGTCATAAACATGCATTGAGAATAATTAACATTGAATACGAGCATGAGTAGGATATCAAACACCATGAACATAAATATCATGGAGGCTATGCTGGTTTTGAATCAACTACATGCGTGAACATGTGCCAAGTCAAGCCACTCGAATCGTTCACAAGGAGATACCATACTATAATATCATAACCATTTTAATGCATGTTGACACACAAGATAAATCATTATCCACTCCTAGCTATTTAAGCATTGCATGAGCAACTATAATCTCTAATTATCATCAAAGACATGTTTACTCAAAATAAGCTGAATCAAGAACGATGAGCTAAGAATATTTACAAAAACAAAAACAAGAGGAGTTCATACCAGCTTTACTTCACCTCAATCACTTCATCAAATCATCGTCATTATTGCCTTTCACTTGCATGATCGAATGATATGAAAATGATAAAAGTGCAAGTGTGCTGTGGACTAAGCTGGGATGTACAAACATTTTATTCGAAGGAGATGAAAAGGTAATATGGGCTCTTCGTTAGATCAACAATAGTGCATATGAGAGCCACTCAACAATTTCATCGTGGTCTTCTCCTTACGACAACTCAAAGAAAAGAAAAGAATTTCAGAGAAAGAAACTGAATTTTTTTTGAGTTTTTTTCCTGAAGAAAGCAAATTAATGAAGGAAAGAAGAAGATAGTGAGAAAAACTATTTACACGAGAAAGCTCCCATCAAGTAAAATAAGAATGAGAAATATTTTTGGCTTTTATTTTTAATACTACAAACTACTAAACAAGAAAGAGAAACCAAAAAGAAACAAGAAATATTTTTGGATTTTCAAAGTTTTTCAAACACACAAGAAGAAAGCAGGAATAAAACTAACATGGATATACAATGAAAAAGGATGAACACCAACAACTCGAATGAATGTGTGGTACATGGATGTAATGTCGGTGAGAAATACGTACTCTCCCAAGCTTAGGATTTTGGCCTAAGTTGGTCTACGGCCACGGGTCGAAGTATCCCTCTCCAGGATAGTGCTAGAGCTCCTGCAGGCCCCACTACTAAATGGTATCTTGTAGATCCCACTGGTAAACAGGCTCTGCAGCCGCCTCAGGCTCAAGTGCTGGCTCAGGTGCTGGGGGCTTCTGCAGCCCCAATAGGCATAACTATCCTCTGGCATAAGAGTGTACCAGTCGAAAAAGAGATCGAACAAAGAAGGTGCAGGCAGGGTAATAGTCTCACGGGTATCCTGACTGAATACTAGGTTATACCGAAATCATGGCGTGCCACCATTAATAAAGTCATGACCAACCATGCTAGTGTAATCAAGGTACCTAGCAGGTAATAACTTCTCCTCAACCTCATCGTGCCTAATAGGAATCTCAGAATGCCTAGCTAGGCGAGAAGCATAAATGCCACCGTAAATAACTCCCTTCGAGTGGTTAGTGTGTAACCGTCGAGCAATCATAGCACCCAAACTAAAAGTTCTATCGCTATAAAGATCATGGCACAAAATGGTGAGGTCATGTGAGCTAAGTGATCCACTCTCCCTCTGTCCAGTCAAACACCTCCCTGCAAATAATGAGTAGTAACGTAACACGGGAAAATGTAAGCTAGCGACCATAGCCTTAGAAACTCCTCTACGCTCCCCCACAGTAACTTTGGATATAAAATCCGCAACATCACGAGGATGTGGCTCTATGGGGCTACCCTTAGACGGAATCAAGCAAACCTCACAGAAGTCCTCAAGTGTCATCTCTCTAGGAATAATATATAAGTTGAATGTAACATTGGGTGGCTCTGCCCTATAGTGGAAATGAAAACTTACTGAAAGGGGATCACAACAGTTTTCGAGGGTAGAGTATTCAACCCAAATTTATTGATTCAAAACAAGGGGAGCCAAATAATATTTGCAAGTATTAGCAGTTGAGTTGTCAATCCAACCACACCTGGAAAACTAAACGTCTACAACAGAGTGATCAATAGAACAATAATATGATTGTTTGTAGGATCGGAAGTATGTCTAGAGGGGGGTGATTAGACTACTTGACCAAATAAAAATCTAGCCTTTTCTCAATTTTAAGTCTTGACAGATTTTAGCAACTTAGCATAAGTCAAGCAATCAACCTACACATGCAATTATAAGAGTATAGCAGCGGAATGTAAATCATTGCATATGAAGGTAAAGGGGAGGAGTTTGAAGGAGCAAACGCAATGTAGACACGGAGATTTTTGGCGTGGTTCCGATAGGTGGTGCTATCGTACATCCACGTTGATGGAGACTTCAACCCACGAAGGGTAACGGCTGCGCGAGTCCACGGAGGGCTCCACCCATGAAGGGTCCACGAAGAAGCAACCTTGTCTATCCCACCATGGACATCACCCATGAAGGACTTGCCTCACTAGGGTAGATCTTCACGAAGTAGGCGATCTCCTTGCCCGTACAAACTCCTTGGTTCAACTCCCAATCTTGACGGAGGCTCCCAAGTTACACCTAACCAGTCTAGGAGACACCACTCTCCAAAAGGTAATAGATGGTGTGTTCATGATGAAATCCTTGCTCTTGTGCTTCAAATGATAGTCTCCCCAACACTCAACTCTCTCTGACGGATTTGGATATGGTGGAAAGATGATTTGAGTGGAAAGCAACTTGGGGAAGGCTAGAGATCAAGATTCTTGTGGTTGGATTGGAATGTCTTGGTCTCAACACGTGAGTAGGTGGTTCTCTCTTAGAAAATGAGTAGTGGAAGTGTAGGCATGTTATGATAGCTCTCTCCATGAATGGAGGAAGGGTGAAGGGGTATACATAGCCTCCACACAAAATCTAACCGTTACACACAATTTACCAAACTCGGTGGGACCGAATAGTGAAACTCGGTCAGACCGTTTCAGTTCAAAATGTGAACGTTAGGCTTTTCGGTGGGACCGACATGATCAACTCGGTGGGAGCAATGTTCTAGGGTTAGGGCATAACTTGATCTCGGTGAGGCCGATCACATGAACTCCGTGAGACCGATTTCAGTAATAGCCAAACAAAGAGTTGGTCAGGCAAACTCGGTGGGACCGATCGCTCATTTTGGTGAGACCGAAACATTATGAAAAGGAAACAAAGAGTTTGCATTGCGAACTCGGTGGGACCGATCGCTCATTTCAGTTAGACCGAAACGTTACAAAGGGAAACAAAGAGTTTGCAATCCCATCTCGGTGAGACCGAGATCCCTATTGGTGAGACCGAACTGATTAGGGTTTCTGGCTATGGCTATGTCAAATGAACTCGTTGGTGCCAGATAGATCAAATTGGTGGGGCCGAGTTTGACTTAAGGTTTAGGACATATGTGGAATTGAGAAAGTGGTTGAGGGCTTTTGGAGCATATCACTAAGCATTTTGAGCAAGCAAGCCATTAAGCAACACCTCATCCCCTTTTAATAGTATTGGCTTTCCTATGGACTCAATGTGATCTTGAATCACTAAAATGAAAATGTAGAGTCTTGAGCTTTTGCCAATATGTGTCCTTAGCATTTTGAGGAGTCCACATCTCTAGTCCATGCCATGCCAGTCATTGAACTTTCTGAAATGATCATCTTGAAAGAGTATTAGTTCAATGAGTTATATGTTGTTAAGAATTACCAAAACCACCCAGGGATTAGTTGCACTTTCAATCTCCCCCTTTTTGGTAATTGATGACAACATATAGATCAAAGCTTCGACAAATGATAATAAGAATGAAATACATCGTCGCTTTGAGAAGTATGTGATAAGCAAGAGCTCCCCCTAAATTTGTGCATTATTTAAAATTTGCTTTTGAATGCAAATGCACAATCGATTAGGAACATGGGTTACTCTTCCATGTCACATACATCTAGGTGGAACGCTCAAAATGATAGAATATGAAATATAAACTCATCAGCAAGACAAAGTGAACGATCATACATGAGAGATAGATAACATCATACAAGCACAAACATTAAAGTATGATATGATCAAACACATAATCGTACAAGTATCTCACACACAACCAGAAAGTATCATCCAAGCAAGCAAACAAAGTAGCAAATAAGTAGCAGCAAAAGAGGCAAAAAGAATCAAAGCTCTCTCTCTCTCTCTCTCTCTCTCTCTCTCTCTCTCTCGAAGCCTATGATCTATACACTTCCCCCCCTTTGGCAACAAGTTACCAAAAATCTTGAAAATGCATAGTGCTATGCGGCTCTCTAAGCTTGATCTTTGGGAGGTGGCGTGGAGAGGAGTCCAGCAACAAATGCATCTGATGAGGTTGAAGGAGCCGGTGGAGTTGCAACCAGCGGGGCAACTCAAGCTGTGGCTGCACGAGCTGAAGTGGTGGCTTTAGTGTCTGACACTGGCACTGCTGCAGACATCTGTCTTCTAGGCACCCTTTGGTAGGCATCACTGGTGGTCTTGTCACTCCTGTCCTCAAGCTCTTCTTGGATCTTCTCCACAGAAGTCTGAATCTCTGTCACCTTGACATCCAAGTCATGAAGTTTGGTTTCAAAGACTCTCTTGATTCTGAGTCAGGTTGGCCAATCCTTTCTCAATCCTCAAAGTAGCCTGAATAAGATAGCCAAGTTGGTCTTGTTTTGACTTGAGAAAAACTTGTGAAGCCTCTTCAGCACTTGGCATCTTGGTTGCCTTCTCTGCTTTTGCCTTTGCTCTCTTCTCTTGAGCCTCTACTGAAGTGGGAGTGTAGCATTCATGACAACTGTGTTGTCCTCAAAATCAGGCCTCAAGGGAAGGTGCTCTTTGTCCAACAGGTATATGCCTTTGCCCATCTTGGAGTTGATGAGCATCTGAATGTGTGGAGCATACGCACATGATCTCTTCTGATCAGCAGCTGTCCTCTTGATTGTCTCTACAATCAGTGTGATCACTTTGAACTTTTCTGGCACATCAAACATATGCAACAAATTGATGGCATGTCCTCTTATCATCCTGTCATCTCCAGACTTGGGCAACAATGTGTGCCTCGGAATAGTATTGATTGTGGGCAGTCCTAACAGAAGATAATAGACAGAGCCAAAGTTGTGATGTTCCAAGCCTGCATCTGGAATCTCTTTGTACATATGTGCCATGGAGTTGTGTCCTTTCCTAGGCTTTGCACACACATCTGTATCATCATCGTGCTCTTCAGGGGCATTGATTAGCTTGCCCACTCAGCAATGGTAGACTGGTACCTAGTACCCTCAGACATCCAAACAATTCTTCCATCTGGGTAGAAGTGAGCTGTGGAGTAAAATTGCATGATAAGCTCATCATTCCACTTGGTCAATTTCTGACCCACAAAAGCATCAACTCCATTCATTCTGAAGCTCTCATGAACTCCAGGAAAGTGATCTTCATTTTCATCAATGTATTCCCAATCAACCCATTTCATATCACTAACTATGGGCTTCTTATCCAGGAGTACAGTCTCATAGAAGTCTTGCTGTTTCTTAGTGTGGAACCTGTAGTCTACAACAGTTCTTCTCCTTGCAGCATAGGGATCTGACTGTCTCCACAATCTGACACCTACAGCCTTCCTTATCTTCATGTTTTTAGCCACTGGATGTGTATCATCATGATCTGGGATCTTGGGTTTAAACTTTCTGAGCACTTGGGCTTCCTCTTCTTCTTCTTCTTCTTCTATTTCAGGCACTGGGGCCTTGTTCTTTTCTGCAGCAGGTATATTTCTGGTGCTTCTCTTTGGTGTAGTCTTGGAGGCTTGAGCAGTACCTTTGGGGGCAGTCTTGGGCTTTGAAGGAGCAGCCCCAGACTTGATGGCATCCCCCATCAGCTTCTGAGCTTTAGGTGCTGGTGCAGCATCCTCTTCTTCATCTTCTTCCTCATCAGATGAGTGCCTCTCAAATTCTGCCATGGGATCAACTCGCTTGCACCATCTCCCTCTCTTCCTTTCCTTCTTTTTCTTGCCCTCACCAGCAGCCTCTCCAACAGTTGATTTGGAGGCTTCAAGAGTTGAGGCTCTGGCGTTAGACATGGGCGCTCTCTTGGCAGGAGCCTTCTTGTTCAGACCAGGCTTGGTTGAAGCTGTTGTGCCAAATTCTTTCTTGACAACCTTCTTCTTGGAGCTGACCTCCTCCTCAACAGCAACATAGTCTTCATCCTCTGAATCTGAGTTTCGCTTCTTCCTTGTCCTTGTTACTGCCTTGGGCAAGTTGCTTGGGGTGCTTCTGCTACCCTCATCATAGCTGCCAGAGGGACTAGTGCCCTCACTCAAGTTAACTTGCTCTTCAGACTTGTTCTAGCTATCACTTTGATCTGACATTGCTAACACTGCAAACTAAAAGCTGACCCTGTGAATAGATGTAGTTGAGATAGAGTGGATGTGCATCACAAAGTGCAGAGATTTTGCAAAACAATTGAGTCAAAAACTTAGTTTTAGTTTTCTACAGAAAGCATTTCGGAGCTACCGATTTGTTAAACTCGGTGACACCGAAGCAATATTAGAGCCTGAACTAGTGTATTCGGTCAGACCGATACACAGTTCGGTGACTCCGAGATTGCTAGGGTTTCACTGAGAGTTGAACTCGGTCACACCGATGTGCAATTTTTGGTAAGACCGAAAGTTACAAGTGCAATGGCCTAGGCCAAATTGGTGAGACCGATTTCTACAACTCGGTCGGTCCGATATGAGTTCGGCGAAAACCTAACCCTAAATTTTCGAATCAAAGCTTATCTAAAGGAAGTTTTTGCTGGACAGAAGTATCTCAAACATAGCAAGAATCATGACATTGTCTTTGTGCTAAGAATCAGAGTGAGAAAGCACAAAGGATCGAACTCATACCCTAACTTGGCGATGAGCTCGCTACGGCGACAACGGCGGTGAAGATTCCTGTTGACAGTGGCAGAGACCAGCGGCAGGAGGTCGCTGGCGATGAGGAGACGATCTGGAGACTCGAGTCAGCAGAGTAGGAAACGCGCAGGCAAAGGGTTTCAGAGAAATTCTCAAAATTTGACCCGTGGGTATATATATCCTGACCCTGTCGGTGTCACCGAGTGGAACGACTCGATGGCACTGAGATGCAGAATCGCAAGCGTTTACTGCAACTCAGTGTGATCGAAATGTTCTAATCGGTTGCACCGAGATTGAAAACCTAGATCAACTCAATGAACTCGGTATGGCGGAAAGGGTTGAATCGGTCAGACGGAAATACACAGAGAGGTTTTGGAAGTTTAAGTCTATGACGAATCGGTGGCTCCGAGTGCTCCTCACCCAAAGTGTTCGAATCTGACTTGATCAAACTTTGTGATGTAGCATGAATAGAGTTTGAGACGAGAAAAGCATAGATAGCTAGAGGAAGTTCTTAGGCATTCTTGTCCATCCATTTGGCAAAACAAAAATAGCCAAACAATCAAAGCAACAAATGGATGTCCTCGAATGAGAAAAATATGTAATCAACATGCTCACACAATAAGATGGCAAATGAAATAGGTGGCAAAGCATGCACAAATACTCTAGCATCTATCAAGCAATTGGCGATGACTAGGTCATCTCTATATGAGTGTATTGACTGTGGAGTCAAATGAGAACATTTAATCGTAGGTCATACTCATTGTTTAAGCACAAGTGGGGTTACCACTTTTACATAAAGCATTGTTGTGTTCACACCATTAGAGTTGCTTTAGCTTAATTCTTAGAGTAAAGATCCCCTAGATGTGATATCCCCCCTAAGAGGGATGAACTAACCTTGGGTTTTGTCAACGATGACTTCATGTAGATGTGGATGCTCAATGTTGATGTAGATCATCTGGAGCAATCCGTTGGAGTGAGTTGCACTTTCAATACCTACATGGGTTAGTCCCACAAGGAACAAACAAGGATATCCATAGACATAGAGTGAAGTACACACAAGATGATGTCCATGAAAGCATTAGGTTACCTTGTCCCTTGTCTTACCAACAAGAGGGTTTGTGACTCCTTGAACTAGTGCAAGATGTGGAAGTTGATTGCACTTGTTCTTGCCAAAATGATATGAGTGAAATATGTTGGCGGAGTCACCCTCAAGAACTCTCTAGTTCTTCTTCTTCGGGATCCACATCAACTTGATGGGAATCCTTGGAGTTGTAGTCGTACTTGATGAAGTAGAACTTGATGTTGTCTTGGGAACCCACTTGACCAAGGCCTTAATTAGGAGCTTCTTCAAATGCATCAATCTCCTCTTGAAGCTTGTCCTTGCCTTTTTGCTTGTGGTCTTGTGGTGGAAGATCATCTTGAGCTTGTGTCCCCTTGAAGGAAGTAGGATCATACTTCTCTTGTTGAGGAACAAACTTCGTCTTGGGGCATTGATCTTCTTCCCACTCAACTCCATTGGCATTGAACTTTCGTTCAAAACCAACACCTTGATTCTTCCGGTGCCTTCCTTGCTTGCGTACAATTTCCTCAAATTGCTTACTTCCGGCAAGGCTCTTGTAAACACCTTTCTCTATAATTCCCTTCAATAAGCTATTTTGTTGCTCAAGTGTAAGTTGGTTAAGAGAATCATTAGTGGAATTAAGAGAACTACTAGAAGCAACAATATTAGATTTAGCATGATTATTGTTACTACTAGATGAAGAATCTTTCTTGTTCTTGTTGCTAGATTTTACTTGTGGCATGTAAGTAGACAAGAGTAAATGCTTGGCAATGTAAGAAGAACTTTTCTTACGAAGATCATCATTGATTGCTTTTAAGAACCCATGCTCTTGCTCTAGGTTGAGCTTTTCAAAGCGTAGCTTCTCATGAGTCTTTAAAACCTCTCGATGATCTTCTAAGGTCATTTCATGAGCTAACTTAAGAGTGTTTAGTTCTTTAGTTAGACGCTCAATCTCCTTCTTATCACCGTCATTCGTTTTATCTTTATTAGCATGATTAATAGCAAGTTAATCATAGTTTTCATCACTAGAGTTGTCAACAAGTAAATCATCATCACCTAGCAAATCATCTTCATCACTATTGAAATCAACATACTCGGGGTGTGATACCTTTGGGCCTTTAGCCATGAAGCATCTTCCAATTCCTTCATTTGGTGAATCAAAAATGTCATAGGAGTTGGTTGACACAAGTGCTAGACTGGCAACACCTTCATCTTGAGTATATTCAGAGTCAGAGTGATAACTTCCCTTGGAATGGTGGTCGGAGTCGAAGCCGGATACCCATTCACCAACATGAGCTTGATGTCTTTGTTTTGTATAGCTCCTTGATGACTTTTCCTTCCTTTCTGAATCCTTGCTTCTGCGAGAGGTTCTTCGTTCATAACGATCATCTCTACTCCTTCTCTCCCTTGGATGTGATTCTTCTCTTTTGCTTCTCCTTTTAGGTGATTCTTCTCTTCTTTTGTAGGGAGCCGTACACTCATTGGAGTAGTGTCTGGGTCTTCCACAACTGTAGCAATTACGCTGACGACTAGAAGATCTTTTTTCATTGTAGGCCCTTGACTTGGAACTTCTTTCTTTGCTTCTACTCTTGTAGAACTTGTTGAAGTTCTTCACCATTAGGCTCAATTCTTCATTGAAGGCTTGTTTCTCACTTGATGATGTAGGAGCATCACATGAGGCTTTGTAAGCACCACTAGACTTGTTGTGAACCTCTTCTTTATCCTTGAGTGACATCTCATGAGCAACAATTCTTCCAATGACTTCGGTTGGCTTGAGATCTTTGTAATTGGGCATCATTTGGATCAAGGTGCAGATGGTATCATATTTTCCATCCAAGGCTCTTAGGATCTTCTTGATGATGAATCTGTCGGTCATCTCTTCACTTCCTAAGCCATCAATCTCATTTGTGATGAGAGCAAGCCTAGAGTACATTTCAACGACACCTTCACCATCCTTCATTTTGAACTTGTCAAGCTGACTTTGAAGCACATCCAATTTGGACTCCTTGTCGGAATCGGTACCTTCGTGCATATCAATCAAAGTATCCCAAATTTCCTTCGCATTCTCAAGACGGCTGATTTTGTTGAATTCTTCGGGGCACAATCCGTTGAAGAGGATATTGCAAGCTTGAGCACTGTATTGCAACATCTTCAATTCTTCAGTGGTCGCTTCACGATTCGGTTCTCTCCCATCAAAGAATTCACCTTGCAAGCCAATACACACAATAGCCCAATAAGCAGGGTTATGTCCAAGAATATGCATTTTCATCTTATGCTTCCAACTAGCAAAATTAGTGCCATCAAAGTAAGGACCTCTACGGTAGTAATTTCCCTCGTTAGACGCCATACTCTCCTAGGTTGTGAAACCAAGGCTATGCTCACCAAAGCTATGGAAATCAAGGCAAACGGAGACCAAAGCTCTGATACAACTTGTAGGATCGAAAGTATGTCTAGAGGGGGGGGGGAGTGATTAGACTACTTGACCAAATAAAAATCTTGCCTTTTCCCAATTTTAAGTCTTGGCAGAGTTTAGCAACTTAACTTAAGTCAAGCAATCAACCTACACATGCAATTATAAGAGTATAGCAGCGGAATGCAAATCATTGCATATGAAGGTAAAGGGGAGGAGTTTGAAGGAGCAAATGCAATGTAGACACGCAAATTTTTGGCGTGGTTCCGATAGGTGGTGCTATCGTACATCCACGTTGATGGAGACTTCAACCCACGAAGGGTAACGGCTGCACGAGTCCACGGAAGGCTCCACCCATGAAGGGTCCACGAAGAAGCAACCTTGTCTATCCCACCATGGCCATCGCCCACGAAGGACTTGCCTCACTAGGGTAGATCCTCACAAAGTAGGCGATCTCCTTGCTCGTACAAACTCCTTGGTTCAACTCCACAATCTTGACGGAGGCTCCCAAGTAACACCTAACCAATCTAGGAGACACCACTCTGCAAAAGTTAATAGATGGTGTGTTGATGATGAACTCCTTGCTCTTGTGCTTCAAATGATAGTCTCCCCAACACTCAACTCTCTCTCACAGATTTGGATATGGTGGAAAGATGATTTGAGTGGAAAGCAACTTGGGGAAGGCTAGAGATCAAGATTCTTGTGGTTGGATTGGAATGTATTGGTCTCAACACATGAGTAGGTGGTTCTCTCTAAGAAAATGAGTAGTGGAAGTGTAGGCACATTCTGATAGCTCTCTCCACGAATGGAGGAAGGGTGGAGGGGTATATATAGCCTCCACACAAAATCTAACAGTTACACACAATTTACCAAACTCGGTGGGACCGAATAGTGAAACTCGGTCAGACCGATTCAGTTCAAAATGTGAACGTTAGGCTTTTCGGTGGGACCGACATGATCAACTCAGTGGGACTGATGTGCTAGGGTTAGGGCATAACTTGATCTCGGTGAGACCGGTCACATGAACTCGGTGAGACCGATTTCAGTAATAGGCAAACAGATAGTTGGTCAGGCAAACTCGGTGGGACTGATCGCTCATTTTGGTGAGATCGAAATGTTACGAAAAGGAAACAGAGAGTTTGCATTGCGAACTCGGTGGGACCGATCGCTCATTTCGGTTAGACTGAAACATTACGAAGGGAAACAGAGAGTTTGCAATCCCATCTCGGTGAGACCGAGATCCCTATTGGTGAGACCGAACTGATTAGGGCTTCTGGCTATGGCAATGTCAAATGAACTTGGCGGCGCCGGATAAATCAAATCGGTGGGGCCGAGTTTGACTTTAGGTTTTGGACATATGTGGAATTGAGAAAGTGGTTGAGGGCTTTTGGAGCATATCACTAAGCATTTTGAGCAAGCAAGCCATTAAGCAACACCTCATCCCCTTTTAATAGTATTGGCTTTCCTATGGACTCAATGTGATCTTGGATCACTAAAATGAAAATGTAGAGTCTTGAGCTTTTGCCAATATGTGTCCTTAGTATTTTGAGGGGTCCACATCTCTAGTCCATGCCATGCCAATCATTGAACTTTCTGAAATGATCATCTTGAAAGAGTATTAGTTCAATGAGCTATATGTTGTTAAGAATTACCATAACCACCCAGGGATTAGTTGCACTTTAATTGTTTGATAGAAGTGGTAACAGTAGTAATAGCAATAACAGTTTTATAGTGACTGTAATAGCAGCAACAACGAGAGTAATTTAGGAAATCAATATGAAAAAGACATAGGCATTGGATCAATGATGGGTAATTATGTTGGATGACATTCATCATGTAACAGTCATAACCTAGGGTGACACATAACTAGCTCCAATTCATCAATGTAATGTAGGCTTGTATTTCCGTATATAGTCATGCCTGCTTGAAATAAGAACTTGCATGACATCTTTGTTCTACCCTCCCGTGGCGGTGCGTTCCATAAGGAAATCTAAGGGATATTAAGGCCTCCTTTTAATAGAGAACCAGAACAAAGCATTAGCACATAGTGAATACATGAACTCCTCAAACTATGTTAACCACCGGAAAGAATCCCAATTATTGTCACCTTGGGGTATGTGGATCATAACATGTAATAGGTGAATACAACTTGCAAGATCGGATCAAGAACACAAATATACTCATGAAAACATAAAGGGTTTAGATCTGAAATCATGGCACTTGGGCCCTAGTGACAAGCATTAAGCATAGTGAAGTCATGGCAACATCAATTTCAGAACATAGTGGATACTAGGGATCAAGCCCTAACAAAACTAACTCGATTACATGATAAATCTCATCCAACCCATCACCGTCCAACAAGCCTACAAAGGAATTACTCACTCCTGGCGGTGAGCATCATGAAATTGGTGATGGAGGATGGTTGATGATGACGACGATGTTGAATCCCCCTCTCCGGAGCCTCGAACAGACTCTAGATCAGCCCCCCGATGAAGAACAGGAGGGGGCGGCGGCTCCATATCATAAAACACGATGATTCCTTCCCTCCGTTTTTTCTAGACGAATAGGTACTTATGGAGTTGGAGTTAGGGTTGCAGGAGCTACCAGGGGCCCACAAACCTGCTAGGCGCGCCCCTTGGATTTGTGGCTCCCTGGTGTCCACCCTCTAGTATTTCACTTCGATAATATTTTTTTATACATTCTGAAAATATTCTCCCTAAATTTTTAGCTCAATTCGAGAACTTATATTTCTGCACAAAAACAATACCATGGCAATTCTGCTGAAAAAAGTGTCAGTCCGGGTTAGTTCCATTCAAATCATGCAAATTACAGTCCAAAACAAGAGCAAAAATGTTTGGAAATGTAGATACATTTGGGACGTATCAGCGCCGACGAGGTAGCCCATGAGAATACTGGTAATTATTAATTTACCACCTTATATTAGCTTCTGATCTAGTCGACTGCGATCTAGTCACATTTGTAAATGGTTCATGTTCATTTTGCCGAAAGAGCAACACTGGCTTGCATCTGAAAGCGACTCGTCGTCCATGAAGTACAAGTGGGACACCCCTCTCAACTGGGCCATTAACATAATGCAGGAAAACCCAATGGACCAGCGGCTGCGGTATGAACGTGTGTACGGCACCGAAGACGTCACAACGTGGAAGTACTACTACCACCAGGACACGCAGAAAAAAAGGCAAAGAAGGAAGTTGAGCGAAGTGTCTATCGAGGAGAAGGTGGCGCAGGCGGTCGACAAAGCCATAGCTGAGGCCAAAGCTCATAGCAAAGCTGAGATTCTGCAGGAAGCGGTAGCTGCATGCAGAAGTAATATGGCAGCTGCATTTACTTCCTTAATTTCGGCTGTTGTCAACTGGGTGAAAGAAAATCTAGACGCAAAGGCAGATGATTTTCCCATTCCCAGCTTCACCGAGAGCAACTCGGTGAACACCGCACCCGCACCCACACATGTTCTCACAACCGCACCTGCTCCCACACCTGCACCCTGTAGGAGATATGCCCTAGAGGCAATAATAAATGATATTATTTATCTCCGAGTTCATAATTATGTTTATGTTCCATGCTATAACTGCTATGGTTCTCAAGTCTGCAATAACCACGAGGCTCGGAGGAAGACTCATATGCACGTGTGGAATAATAAACGGTAAAATGTATTCCTAGTCTGGCCTCTAAGACTAGCTCAAGTGTTGCATGATGGTTATGTTTTCCTGATCATGGGCATGTCTATGTCAGCAACCTTGAGGGCACAATGTTAAGAGAACATTTGTGTTGAATCGACCCGGCATGATGTTATGCTAAGAGATTCATTCGTCACAAGTTAATGGTACATAACACAAAGATGGTTAATGTTTGCATGATTCCTTAGACCATGAGAGTATCGAGTTTCTTCATGCTTGCTTCATGAACTTTGGGGTTTGTTAAACGTCATCCGTAAATGGGTGGCTATTACGGCGGCTTACGGGTTCATGGAAAAGTGTGTCAAGTGACTTGATAGCTCAAGATTGGGATTTGCTCCTCCGACGATGGAGATATATTCTCGGGCCCTCTCGGTATTACGGTATCCATCATCGTCTGGCCAGACACAGTGTGATTTGATCACTGGGATGCCGGAACACGGAAACGAGAAAAGATAACAAAACCGGTAACGAGGTAACTTGCATGGTGGACAAATTTTTCGTCCATGGGCATGCAATAAATCTCACCTCGGGTGTTTGTGACATATCCCGAAGCAACAGGAATAGCTCACTGCAACTGGAGGTTCACTCGAATATTCATTCGTGTGGGTATAGGGGTTAATATGGGTGTCCACGGCTCCGATGTTGATCATTGATCGGAAGGGTTCCAGGTCATGTCTATACTTCACCGAACCTATAGGGTCACACGCTTAAGGGTCATCTATCTGCTGAATACTAGATAGGGAGTCTGAGAGAAAATCACCGAAAAAGTTTCGGACAGCGGAATCGTACCGCAGAGAGAGGTCATCGGATAAGTTTCGATGATACCGAAAAGTTGTTTCGGGATACACCATTAAGTCAAATTGGTTTCGGCACATGACTGATAATTCTTGGAGGATGTCAGAATCATTCTGGAAGCTTTTTGGAATTTTCTAAGATAAAAACCGGAAATGTTCCGGAGCTGTCGGAGCCACTTCAGATGCTTTTCGCAGATGAAAATCACTAAACCGGAATTGTTTCGGAACGCGTTGAAAATAATTTTGGTGGGTACTGGAAATGTTCTAAGCCCACATAAATATTTTCAGTTCGAACAGACACTGAAAAATGTCGTCGTGAATAGTGAAAGTGCTTTTTGGGATATTTTATGGTGAGTCACCTTTTGGGATATCTCCAAAAGGCTTCTAGAAGGGCTTGGGGGCCAAGCATGCTCCTCATGGGGGTCCCCCAAGGGGGTTGGCCGGCCACATGTGTGGGGCTCCATGGAGCTCCACTTCACTCCCCATTATGCCCTTCATGTGTGACATTTGCATGGGCATTTTGGGTTTTTGTGAGCCATCCCTACCCCTTGGCTTTCCTATAAATAGAGGAGGAGTGGGCAGCCCAAAACTCATCCCTTCTCACATACATGTGCCATGCAATGATCTGGCTTCTCTCTCCCTCCCCGCGAAATAGTTTCGTAGAGCCGAAAGGCTGTCTGGGTTCCGGCAGGAACTAGTTCTGGACGGCGAAGCCCTGCCGGATAGATGACACCGTATGCGTGCAACTCTGTAGAGAGATCGTAGTTTCGGTCTTAGTTCGTGAGTGCCTCCCGAAGGGCTGTCCATGTGACCGTCCGAGTTTCGAAGGTCCTCCCGAAGGGCTGTCCGAGTGACCGTTCGAGTTTCGAAGGTCCTCCCGAAGGGCTGTCCGCGACACCGTCCGGGGGGCTGTTCGACCACCTCCCGGAGGGCTGTCTGAGGAGCAGATGAGGGTATACATCCTCGCGGTTGGGAGGTTGTAAATCCTAGCTGCGGGGATCTGCACCGCCGATCGTCATCGACTCTACTTCCCGCTGCGCTACGAGTCGGTAATGAAAAAGATCAAACCATGTATGCAGTCTCCATAGTGGTCCTGGGCTGGTGCGTAGGTCGGAAATTTTTTGTTTTCTGTCGCATTACCCTACACACCCGCCACCGCCGCTCCTAGCAGATCGTCCTCTGTCTCTGGCATGCTCGGCGGGTGTTAGGGATATAACTACTGGGTATGAACCGCCCAGGAGGGGCCGGGTCATACTACTGGCGACTTATCAGTGAAGATGGCGGGTCATAGCAAGCCTATTGATGGCCCAAGACCCAGAGGCAACTTGAGGCCCAAGAGGATGAACCGCCACATGTATAACTTGTATTGTAAGGCAAACTTAGTTACTCACCGAGCCGGACACGTTGTGTATGAGCCGGCCGGGACTCTGTAAGCCGCCGGGCATCAACCTGTGTATATAAAGGGGTGACCCGGCAGCGGGTTAACTCAGGAGACAACAAGTCAAGAACCAGGTCAAGCGTATTCTCTCCCTGGTAATCGAAACCCAAGCAATACAACCCCAAAGTGGAGTAGGCCTTTACCTCCACTGCGAGGGGCTGAACCACTATAAACTCCCTATGTCCTTTCTCCCGATTAAGCCCTTTAAGCTAACCTAGTTGCAATGGCTCCATGACTAAGTCCTTCCGCTAGGACATCTGCCGTGTTAAGTCCATGACAGTTGGCGCCCACTATGTGGCCAGCGCACGGTGGTTTCGAGTTCTTGAAGGGCAGCTTCACAGGGATCAAGGGATACGCTGTGGGCCGGATGACCAAGAGTCGTCGCGGCAATCTCTACATAGATGATGCAGGCTGGGGCCCTGAGGCCGGCTCAATTGAGTGTGGGTATCGGGCCCCCTTTCGGCGGAATCCACGTCTTCATCGGCAAGATCGGCGAATCGGGCCCTGAGCCGGACACCTGCACCGACATCATCGAGACTGCTCAGTGTACACGACCCGCCAAGGTTCAGGCCGCTGTGAAGCATGCCTTTGTTGGTTTCATCCATGGGGCGGAATTTCAGGAAGGATCTATGTCTGGTGGTGAGATAGCCATCCACTCTGATGGTGAATCATCAACCACTGAGACCAATTCAATGTACCAACTGCAGGACGCTGGGTTGGGGGCTGTTCCGATGGCGACAGTATTCCGGACCCCTATGAGCCGCCGAACAGGGTTGCAATCTTCATGGCCGGTACACAGCCGACGCTCGGGTCAACGACCGCCGTGGCTATGACCTCCAGCTCAACGGCTGCGGCGACGGCTGTTGCTAGCGGCTCCGCCCGCCCGCCGGCTCAGGTTCTGATACGTCTACAACGTATCTACTTTTCCTAATGCTTTTCCTCTTGTTTTGGACTCTAATTTGCATGATTCGAATGAAACTGACCCCGGATTGACGCTGTTTTCAGCAGAACTACCATGGTGTTGTTTTTCTGTAGAAATAAAAGTTCTCAGATAGGAACAAAACTTTGCGAGGAATTTTTATATAATATATAAGAATTTCTGGAGCCAAGACCTACCGAAGAGGGGCCCCTGGGTGGGCACAATCCACTGGGGCGCGCCCCCTTCCTGGCGCGCCCAGGTGGGTTGTCCCCACCTGGTGGCCCCGGAGACCCTGAAACCGACGCTATAAAATCCTATTTTTTGCAGAAAAAATCAGGGAGAAAGAATTATCACGATCCACGAGACGGAGCCGCCGTCACCTCCTGTTCTTCATCGGGAGGCCAGATCTGAAGTCCGTTTGGGGCTCCGTAGAGGGGGATCTTCGTTCTTCGTCATCACCAACCCTTCTCCATCGCCAATTCCATGATGCTCCCCACCGGGAGTAAGTAATTCCTTCGTAGGCTCGCTTGCTGGTGAGGAGTTGGATGAGATTCATCATGTAATCGAGTTAGTTTTGTTAGGGCTTGATCCCTAGTATCCACTATGTTCTAAGATTGATGTTGCTATGACTTTGCCATGCTCAATGCTTGTCACTTTGGGCCCGGGTGCCATGAACTCAGATCTGAACCGTTTATGTTATCACAATTATATCCATGTTTTAGATCCGACCTTGCAAGTTATAGTCACCTACTACATGTTATGATCCGGCAACCCCGGAGTGAGAATAGTCGGGACCACTCCCGGTGATGACCGTAGTTTGAGGAGTTCATGTATTCACTATGTGTTAATGCTTTGTTCCGGTTCTCTATTAAAAGCTGGCCTTAATATCCCTTAGTTTCCAATATGGACCCCGCTGCCATGGGAGGGTAGGACAAAAGATGTCGTGCAAGTTCTTTCCATAAGCACGTATGCCTATTTACGGAATACATGCCTACATTATATTGACGAACTGGAGCTAGTGCCGTATCGCCCTAGGTTATAACTATCTCATGATGAATATCATCCAACAAGTCACCGATCCAATTCCTACGAATCTATCTTATATTGTTTCTGCTAAGTTACTACTGCTATCATCACTGTTACACTTGCATTAAAATTACTGTTATCACTATTACCGTTACTGTTACTGATGTCACTACTATCAAAACTATCATATTACTTTGTTGTTGATCACTTTGCTGTAGATAACTAATCTCCAGGTGTGGTTGAATTGACAACTCAGCTGCAAATACCTTCAAATATTCTTTGGCTCCCCTTGTGTCGAATCTATAAATTTGGGTTGAATAGTCTACCCTCGAAAACTGTTGTGATCCCATATACTTGTGGGTTATCAAGACCTTTTTCTAGCACCGTTGCCAGGGAGCATATCTATATTTGTTGAGTCACTTGGGATTATTATCACTTTATCACTATGAAGAATCTGAAGGATGCTAAGACTAAGATATTTCCCTCAAAGACAAGGGGAGGTAAGGAACATCCATCCAGTTCTGCTTTAGATTCACCTTCTGTCACAAGTAAACTTGCAACACCACCACATGCTATCTATTCTAATATGTCGCAAGTTATTGATGATGCTACTTCCACTATGAATGATGCTTATGATGATGCTAGTGCCTTGCTTAATGATGATGTGCCACGTGGTGATTTTCTTATAAACAAATTGCTAGAGTAATACAACATGATGTTCTGATGATGAGCTTGAAACTGAAACTCCTGAAACACCTGCTAGAACTAGCCCTCCTAGATATGAATTGCCTAAGGTACCGGAAGGTTATGTTATGAATGAGGAGACAACTAGAGATATTCTTGCTTGTAAGGATAGAGATGATCTAGAGAAATTATTATGCATGTATAAAGAAAAATCTCTGAAAGCTAGAATGAAATATGATCCTAAGTTTGCTACTTAATCTATCTTTATTGATGATAAGGATTATGGATTCTCTATCGATCTAGAGTTAATTACTTTGGTTGAATCTGAGCCTTTCCATGGTTACGAAATTGAAACTGTTGTGGCACATCTTATTAAGTTGAATGATATAGCCACCCTTTTTACTCATTATGAGAAAACTCGTTATTACTTTATTCTCAAATTATTTCCGTTCTCATTAAAGGGTGATGCTAAAGCTTGGTACAATACTCTTGCTCCTGGTTGTGTGCATAGTCCCTAGGATATGATTTATTACTTCTCTGAAAAATATTTTCCTGCTCATAAGAAACAAGCTGCCTTACAGGAAATATTTAACTTTGTGCAAACTAAAGAAGAGAGTCTCCCACAAGCTTGGGGGAGGATTTGCCAGTTACTTAATGCTTTGCCTGATCATCCTCTTAAGAAAAATGAAATACTTGATATCTTCTATAATGGACTAACCGATGCTTCTAGGGACTTCCTAGATAGTTGTGCTGGTTGTGTTTTCAGGGAATGAACTGTTGGACAAGCTGAAGAATTATTGAATAACATATTAAAAAATTATGATGATTGGACTCTTCCTGAACCACCGGCTAAGACCACTCTGAAGAAGAGGGGTATTGTTGAGGATATAACCATTAGAGTCACCCGCCCAGGAGGGGCCGGGTTACGTCATAATGATCATCACGTGAAGCCCAGTACCAAGCTTAAGGATGGCGGTTCAGTAATGGGCTTAAGACCCGGAGGCGGCTTAAGGCCCGTAGTGATAAACCGCCGTTATGGCAAGACTTGTAGTGTAAGGCAAGAATAGTTAAGAGTCCGAGCCGGACACTGTTATAAGCCGGCTGGGACTCTGAGAGCCGCGGGGCGCCAACCTCTCTATATAAAGGGATGACCCGACGGCGGTTCAGGACAGGCAACATCAGATCGATAGCCAAGCATAGCGGTTAAGCTCCCTGGTCATCGAAACCCTAAGTAATTCCACCTCAACTGGAGTAGGCTTTTACCTTCACCGTAAGGGGCCGAACCAGTATAATCCTCGTGTCCTTTGTCCCGTTTAACCCCTTTAAGCTTCCTAGCTGTGATGGCTCCACGACTAAGTCCTTGCACGAGGACATCTGTCGTGACAATTCAACGACAGTTGGCGCCCACCGTGGGGCCAGCGCACGGTGGATTTGAGTTCTTGAAGGGCAGCCTCGAAGGGCTCAAGGGATACGCTGTGGGCCGGATGACCAAGAGTCGTCGCGGCAAGCTCTACATCGACGATGCAAGCTGGGGCCCCGACGCCGGCTCAATTGAGTATGGGTATCGGGTCCCCTTTGGCGGAATCCACATTTTCATTGGCAAGATCGGTGAGCCGGGCCCTCAGCCGGACCTCTGCGCCGACCTCATCGAGACGGCTCAGCGTGCGAGACCCGCCCGGACTCTGCCTGCCTTGAAGCGTGCTTTCGTGGGATGCGTCCATGGAGGACTCTCTGAAGGATCTAGATCTGGCAATGAGACGGCCGCTCGCTCTGACGGCGAGTCGTCCATGGATGAGAACAACTCGTTATACCAGCTTCAAGATGGCAGGCTCAGGGGCGGCTCCGATGGCGACAGTATTCCGGACCCCTTTGAGCCACCCAGCCGGGTCGGGATCTTCATGGCCGGCGCACAACCTGTTCAAAACCCCGCTGCTGGGGCAGGAGGCCCCACGCACTCGCCGGCTCAGGCACTGATGGATCTCACAGATAAGATGACAACCCTGTTAACGGTCGTCCCAGCGGATCAAGCTCAGCATGATGCGGAGGTGGCGCAGTTAAAGCTGGATATAGCGAGAGCCAAGGAAGATCTAGCAGCGGAAGGGATCGGGATGGCTGCAGAGCGGGCGGCTCTCGACGCCCAGACTCAGCTGATTCAGGCGCAGTCTTTCCGGCTCACGATGGATCAGAACGCATCCAATGAGATCATGAGAAGGATGCATCAGAAGGCTCAATCTCGACTCCCTCCGGTTTACGATCCTCGAAACCTTTTCAACACGCCTGGTGCAGGGCACAGTAACCCGCCAGAGATCACGGCACCCGGGGCTGGAACGCCGCTTCAGCCGCAAGTGATGAGGCCTCCCCGTGTGAACACTACCCCGCCTCAGTACGTGCCAATACCACCAGGTCATTATACCAACCCGTTGGAAAACATGGCCGCCGCGGCGGCGCGACTGGCCGCTCTCCCAATCGATGGCGACTCTCCAACGGCGGTCGAAACCCGCCGGGTCAGAGAACTTCTTCAGACGGCTCTGGCACAACAGGAGGCATATTCATATAGCCGGGACAGGATTCATTCAACTCCTCGTCCAGGCCGGAGCACAAGTTATAGCAGACACATGGTCTCAGCGACCGGCTCAAGCAACGTCCGGCGCCGTGACTTGCCAGCGGGCCACGGCCCGGCTCATAACGGAGCCTTTAACGCGGTAGACCAAGACAGAGCATGGCAAGAGGCGGAGCAGGCGCCTCAGTTAACGGCTTACCAGCCCCTCCCGGTTTATCCGACGGCTTCTATAGAGGCAGGTATACCTACGAGGACCGGAGGTGTCCCTTGTCTGGTGCCGGCTCTCCGTAATGAACGTCTGCCCAAGGATTTCAAAGGACCTAGGAAGGTACCTAATTATACGGCTGATTTACAACCTGGAGCATGGATCGAGAGCTACGAGATGGCTATGGAGTTGCTAGAGGTCAGCGAAGCGGCAATGGCCAAATACTTCACTATGATGTTGGATGGAACTGCCCGCACTTGGTTGAAAGGACTGCCGCCTAATTCTATCGGGTCATGGGCAGAGCTAAAAGCCCGGTTCATCCAAAACTTCAAAGATACATGTAGGCAATCTATGTCAATTGTGGATTTGACTAACTGCAAGCAGCAGGAGGGTGAGTCTACAACCCATTGGGTTCGCCGGGTCAAAGAGATAATACATTCGTCTGATAAGATGGATGCCGGCTCTGCAGTTTTAATGTTGGAGCAAAATTGTCGTTTTGCGCCCCTAAAGATGAAGCTCGGGCGGCTCAAGGGTACGCTGATGGCGGCTCTGGTCAAGTACGCCGACTCTGATAGTACCAAGGATCCTGCGTCGGATGATGAAAGGACAGGGAAGGGAAAGATGAACGGCAATGGCAAGGGCCCTCAGCATAACCCGGCGAACCAGGGAGGTAACAAGCATAAGGCTGATGGCAGTATGGAGTTTGTGGCCAACGCCAATTCAGAGGGTAACAACAACCGACATAAGGGGAGACCACCTCCCCGAGCCGGCGGGTCAGGCCCGACGCTTGAGCAGTTGTGGAATGAGCCTTGTCCAAGGCATGGCTCTAGGGAGAAGCCGACCACTCATCTATGGAAGGACTGCGCAATCATGAAGGCCTTCAAAAATTCCAATGCTTTTAATGGCAAGAATGGCCCGGGCGGCGGCTCAGGCGCCGGCGGTTTTCATGGCCCGGGCGGCGGCTCAAATCCCAATTCTCAGAATTTCCAAGGGGGTTTTAATCAGCAATCTGGCCAGGGTAATCAGCAGCAGCAGCAGGGGGGTACCAGATCAATCCAAAGCAGCTCAATGGTGGACAGTATCATGTGTTCACTACGAGCCTGTGCAAGCGAGATCAGAAGCTTCATAAGAGGGCTGTAAATGCTGTTGAGCCGGCGAATCCCCGCTATTTAAGATGGTCTGAGGAGCCTATCATATGGAGTAGGGAAGATCACCCTCCCCAGGTCGATAATCCGGGTCACCTGGCCTTGGTGGTGGCCCCTCAGGTTGGGGGATATAAATTCACTAAAGTGCTCATGGACGGAGGCAGCAGCATCAACATCCTCTATTATGAGACCTTCCATCGTATGGGATTAACTGATAAGAACCTCAGCCAGTCCAATACTGTTTTCCATGGGGTGGTGCCCGGTAAGTCGGCGTATCCAGTCGGTAAGATCGAGCTGGAAGTAGCCTTTGGAGATGAGTACAACTACAGGGCGGAAAAACTAACCTTTGAGGTGGTTAAGATAAGAAGTCCGTACCATGCTTTATTTGGGCGGCCGGCTTACGCCAACTTCATGGCACGGCCGTGTTATGTGTATTTGCAGCTCAAGATGCCGGGTCACAATGGGACCATTACGGTTCATGGCAGCCGAAATATAGCCTTGGAGTGTGAGGAAGGTGACGCGGCTTACGCTGAATCTGTTTGTGCAACAGAGGAGTTGAAGTTTTCCAAGGACAATGTTGACCCCGCAGATATGACGTCTTCAAAAAAGCTAACCACGGAGCATGAGCCGGTAATGAAATTGAAGTCAGCTGATGAGACTAAACTTGTTGACTTTGTTCCAGGTGACTCATCTCAGCAGTTCAGCATCAGTGCCAATCTGGATCCGAAATAGGAAGGCGCGCTCATCGAGTTCATCCGTGAGAACAGGGACATCTTTGCATGGAAACCTTCTGACATGCCGGGTGTACCTAGAGAACTCGCTGAGCACACTCTCAATATTGATCCGAAATTTAAGCCGGTCAGGCAATTCCTCCGGCAGTTTAATGAGGAGAGGCGGAAAGCTATTGGTGAGGAGGTAGCCCGCCTCTTGGCGGCCGGGTTTATTGTTGAAGTTTTTCATCCAGAATGGTTAGCTAACCCGGTGCTCGTGCTCAAGAAGAACGGCACCTGGCGGATGTGTGTAGACTATACGGATTTAAATGAAGCTTGTCCGGCTGATCCTTTTGCTCTCCCCCATATTGATCAAATTATTGATGCTACGGCGGGCTGTGAGCGTTTAAGCTTTTTGGATGCTTACTCTGGATACCATCAGATCAAAATGGCAGTTAAGGACCAGGAGAAGACGGCGTTCATCACTCCCTTTGGAGCCTTCTGTTATGTTTCTATGCCCTTTGGGCTCAAGAGTGCACAGGCGACTTACCAGCGTTGCGTGCAGAATTGTCTTCATAACCAGATTGGGCGCAACGTTCATGCCTATGTGGATGATATCATGGTTAAATCCGGGGAGAAGGAGACCTTGATAGATGATCTGAGAGAGACCTTTGATAATCTCCGGGTCTACAAGATGATGCTTAACCCGGCCAAGTGTGTTTTTGGTGTTCCTGCAGGCAAGCTCTTGGGTTTTCTGGTTTCTCACAGAGGCATTGAAGCTAACCCAGAAAAGATCAAGGCAATCACCTCTCTGGCTAAGCCGGCGTGCATAAACAACGTCCAGCGTCTGGCGGGTCGCATCGCTGCTTTGAGCCGGTTTATAAGCCGGTTGGGTGAAAAGGCCATGCCACTGTACCAGATGATGAAGAAAATAGATGACTTTATCTGGAATGATGCTGCTAATGCTGCTTTTGAGGATTTGAAAAGACAGCTAGCTGAGCCACCAGTCCTTGCTGCTCCTATTGACAAGGAGCGTTTATTGCTGTATGTAGCCACTAACACATGAGCCATCAATGTGGCTGTGGTGGTGGAGCGTAAGGAAGCGGGTAAGGAGTATCCGGTTCAGCGGCCGGTTTACTACGTCAGCGAAGTACTCATTGAGTCCAAACAACGGTATCCACATTGGCAGAAGCTTGTTTATGGGGTATCCATGGCAAGCCGGAAGCTTAAGCATTATTTCCAGGGTCACCCTATCACTGTGGTTAGTTCTGCTCCCCTAGGAGATATCATCCAAAACAGAGAAGCCACAGGAAGAGTAGCTAAGTGGGCTATAGAACTTGGGCCTCATGGTCTAAAATACGTGCCGCGCACTGCTATCAAATCTCAAGCATTGGTGGATTTCATCAACGATTGGACAGAGCTGCAGGTGCCTGAAGATAAACCGGATAATACATACTGGACTATTCACTTCGACGGGTCCAGGCAATTGGAGGGCTCGGGGGCTGGAGTTGTATTTGCTTCCCCTCGAGGTGACAAGTTTTGCTATGTGCTACGGTTGATGTTTCCCTGTACTAACAATGCAGCTGAGTACGAGGCCTTGCTCCATGGTCTTCGGATGGCTAAGGAGATGAGCTTAAGCCGGGTAAGGTGCTTTGGCGACTCAGATTTAGTGGCCCAACAAGTGTCAGGCAAGTGGGATTCCAAGGACCCCCTCATGGCGGCTTATCGCCGCGAAGTTGATGCCATTGCTGGACATTTTCAGGGTTACCAAGTAGAGCACATCGATCGCAGGAAGAACGAGGCGGCTGATGCATTAAGCCGGTTGGGCTCTCAGCGAAAGCCGGTGCCGCCTAATACTTTCTTGGACATTTTGCATAACCCTTCTGTTAAGTTGCCTACAGAGGAAGACTTGGCTGTTCCTGACCCGGAAGCACAGTTGGTGGCGGCTCTCCACATTATCCCAGATTGGACAGTACCATACTTGGCTTACATGACCCGGGGAGAATTGCCTGAGGATGAAACTTTGGCCAGACAAATAACCCGGCGGTCTAAGTCAATGATAATTATCAATGGCGAGCTGCATCATCGCAGTGTCACTGGAACTTTGCAGCGTTGTGTTTCCCCTGAGGAAGGTCAAGAAATTTTACGTGAGATTCACGAGGGGGATTGTGGCCATCATGTCGGCTCAAAATCCCTTGTGGACAAGGCTTTTCGTCATGGTTTTTATTGGCTGACGGCTCATGCTGATGCAGAGGACTTGGTCAGTAAATGTGACGGTTGTCAGAGGTTCTCACGACGGGCTCATGTGCCGGCTCAAGAGTTGAGGATGATTCCAATCACTTGGCCATTTGCGGTCTGGGGGCTTGATATGGTTGGGCCTTTTAAAAGGTCCAAGGATAAGAAGACCCAGCTCTTGGTGGCGGTCGACAAGTTCACAAAGTGGGTTGAGGCAGAGCCAGTTAGTAAGTGTGACGCAGCCACAGCGGTTCAGTTCATGAAAAGGGTGATATTTCGCTTTGGTTTTCCACACAGCATTATAACTGACAATGGCACCAATCTGTCTAAGGGCGCCATGGAGGAATTTTGTCAACGAGAGCATATTCGGCTCGATGTTTCATCAGTGGCTCACCCTCAATCCAATGGTCAGGCTGAGAGAGCCAATCAGGAGATCTTGAAGGGCATCAAGCCCCGGCTTTTGGTCCCTTTGCAACGGACGCTGGGTTGTTGGGTAGAGGAGTTACCTTCCGTGTTATGGAGCATCAATACTACTCCTAACAGGTCTACAGGTTACACACCTTTCTTCATGGTTTACGGAGCTGAGGCGGTCCTCCCTAGCGACATCCGTCATGACTCGCCTCGAGTGGCGGCTTATGTCGAGGCGGATAATGAGCAGGCGCGTCAAGAAGCTCTTGACTTGTTGGATGAACAACGTGACGTAGCAGCAGCTCGCTCGGCGATTTACCAACAAGACTTGCGCCGCTATCACAGCCGCCGGGTTAAGTCCCGGGTCTTTCAGGAAGGTGATTTGGTGCTCCGGCTCATCCATGATCAAACAGATGCGCACAAGTTATCCCCACCTTGGGAAGGGCCCTTTGTGGTCAGCAAGAACTTGCACAACGGGTCATACTACCTTATTGATGTTCGGGAGCACAGAGATTCACGTAAGTTGGAGGAGGAGACCCGCCGGCCATGGAACATAGCTCAGCTTCGGCCTTATTACACTTGAGCCATCGGCTCTCATAATGTACATATTTCTATAGCCATGTATATATTGTGATAAGTAATAAAGCTGGACCTCGGTCCTTTCCTTTCCTCCAAAGGTAAATGTATCATTGTTATTTTCATTGGAACATTACATGGCCATTTGGAGGTTGATCCGGCTCATGATTGTATTCGAATCTAGCCGCCAAAAATATGGTCACTTGGGGGCTTCCTGTTCAAACATAGGTCGTATCCGAACCAAAGAGAACATAGTTGTCGATACCCACTTGATTGGCAAATTGCCGAGCTCATTGGGGAGTTTTTCTTGATCATATTTGAATCATAGCTCAACCCCCTTTGGGAACCGACGTGGATCGTATTCGAATCGGCATCGTTAAACAACTCTAAAGGTCATTTGGGGGCTTCCTGTTCAAACATAGGTCGTATTCGAACCAAAGAGAACATAGCTGTCGGTACCCTCTTGATCGGCAACGCCAAAGCCACTAGGGGCTATATGATCGCATTCGAATCTTAGCTTAACCCATTTGGGACGGTTCTCTGGTCGTATTCGAATCAGAAGCCCCTAAGTTTTTGATCTTTTGGTTTGCAACAAATTCTTTTGATCATATAAAAAGTGTTCAAGGGTGGCTCTTTTACCACCGGCTTAACTTTGATTAATAATGTTGATAGCACACAATAAGCATTATAGGTGCTGGTGAACCGGAGTTGAGTTCTCAACCTTATTATTTGGGTTACATAAACGGGAAGTGTACTTAAAGGCTCGCAGCCGCCTAGAGACTTGTGATTTGTTTTCTATGCAGGACAATTAAAGACAGCTCTTTAAGCTTAAGGAAAGCAAATGATCAAACATAACCCGGAGGAATATAAAAGAGCAGCCTAAACAGAGTTGAGCGCTGCACACTTGCACGATGGCACGACAAAATTAAGTGTTTGTCCTACTCTATTACAGGACTCCCCGAGTCCAAAAGGTGAGGCATTGTTTTTAAGGCATAACCATAAGCCGCCTACGAAATTAAAGTGCTTGTTGGGTTGAAGCTTCCGGCTCATCCCTCTCCGCTTCTCCGGTTGTTTCCATGACTTGGAAGGTTGATGATTTCCAGTCAATGCCGCTCAAAGCTTCAAATTGAGCCTCATCATCAATTAACCCGGCCGGGTCAACTTCAGGGGCGAAGGTATGCTTACGAGTTGGCGGAATCAGGCTGACTGCCTCATAGCGTGGTGTTGGGATTCTCTGATTCTCCGCGTCATAGCCCAGCTGATATTTGGTAAGATCTGTGTCATTTCCAATCAAAGTGGTCACAGGGCGTACACTCTTCACACAGGCGGCGAAGTACTTCTGGTCAAAGGGGGTGCCGTCTTCCTTCAAGCTGGGATACCCAAGGGCGATGTCGGCCGGGTCTAGCTCCGGTAGAAACGCCTTGGCCCGGCTCAGAGCGGCTATGGCTCCGGCTCTTGCAGAAGCCCGTCTCAGCTCTTGGAAGCGCTGAGGAAGTACGGCAAGCCGCCTGAGTACATCTGCCGGGTGAGTGGGAACTTCATTGGACAGAGCCACAACGGCTAAAGCACGTTGTGACCCGGTGTAAAGTTGCTCCACCAAGGTGTAAACCGCCTTCAGCTTAGTCAGCACGCTCTGGTTGAGATTGGAACTCCTGGGACCTTTATTACAAAGTCAAGTGAGTTGTTGGCAATTGAGATGTTTATGGGAACTAAACGATGTAAACTGATTAGAAATTTACGAAAGATTGCGGAGACCATCTGAGAGACATGGCCTTTTAAGCCGGATAGCTCGGCGGTTCTTTCAGTAAGAGTGGCCTCCGCTTGTTCGGCCCGGCTGAGCAAAGCAGCTTTTTCATCTGCCCAGGTTTTCCTTTCTGCTTCAAACTTTTTCTTTAATTTCTCTTGTGCGGATACACTGAGTTCAAATTTGGAGTTGGCTTTTTGGGTTTCACTCTCCTGGGTCTTCAGGCGGCTCTTCAGATCAGAGATTTCCGATTCAAATTTCTTACAGGCAGCCTGTACAAATTCCGGGTTACAGTTAAGGTGATTATAATGCAATATTAAGTCCCAAGCACTTTGCAAGCAAAGACACTTGGCACTTGGGGACTAATGTATGCTGAAAGGCTCTATCTACAGTGCCGGTTCATGAAAGTAAGTCCCAAGCACTTTGCAGGCAAAGGTACTCGGCACTTGGGGGCTAATGTGTAAAGTTGCTCAACTACTTGATTAACATAAGTAATTATTAAGCCGGTATTAAGTCTACAACATATTCCATCATAAGTAATAGACTTGGGGGCTGGCATGGTAAGGATGACAATGGAGTAAGCAAGGGAGTCGTACCTCAGATTTTTGCTGTATTTGCTTCACCATGTCAATCTCCAGGTCCCGGCTGCTGTGCACTTGACCAATATAGCCAGCGACAATATCTCCAATGCTCAGATTGGCATAGTTAGTAATGTCCAGCCTGGCTCTGCGGCGTTCTAGAAGTTCCTCCTTGGCAGAGCACCTAGCCAGCAAGGTGGGTCTTCCCGGTTCAACAAATTCGGCCCGGGTAATCACCACGTCCCGGTCATCCGGATGAGCCGGGCTGGGGATCTCCGGGTTATCAGAACCCTCCATAACTTGCTCATCAGATGGGGCAGTGGTGGTTTCCGGAGCTGGTGCAGACGGCGGCTCAGGGGCAGAGGCATCAGGTTCAGTCAACACCGGCTCTTCGGCCGGCTTACTTTTCTTCGCCCTCTTGCTGGGCTTTACTTGTATACTGAAAGTCAAAGGGTTAGTGCAAAAACATGAGTAAGATAAGCACAAAAGAAGCTGGCTATCATTACCCGGGTACGGTTTTGAAGGCCGGCAAGTTAGATTGCATGGAGTCGCCGGAGGAAGGTGAAGTTCCCTGATAGTTTGAATCAGAAGAATTGAGTGGTTGACGAGTGACGCCCGCCAAAGGATGAAAAGGATATAAGTCGGAGATAACCTTGGTCCGGCGCTTCCTTGATGCTTCGGGTAAGCCAGAGGAGAGGTCTGCGTCCTTGCTAGTCCGGGTCTGCCTCCGACTCTCATGAATCTGTCGCTTCAAAAGAAATTGAGGATCTTGATAAGCTAAAGGATGTGAAAATCTTACTTTCCGGGTTACTCTTCGGACTTTCAGTCTTGGCAAGGGCTCCGAGTCGGAGGAAAGTATAGTTACCTCTTCAATCACCGGGTTACTCGCTCCGGTATCCTCCTGCTGATAATCAGTGTCAATAAGACGGTTAAAAAAGGAGCCTAAAGAATCAAGGGCTACCTCTGACTCGGAGGTGTCTTCCAGGTGAAGTAGGTCCGAGGCGCTAGGCTTACTCCCCTTCTTGCGGGGAGCGGCTCTCCTGGCGGCTTTTTTAACCTTCCTGGCTTTCTTAGCAGCTTCATGGTCATACCTGACCTTCCAGAATTTGTCATTAGCCTGTAAAATACAATGAAGGTTTCTTGAAGTTAAGACAAAAATTGTTAAAATGAAAAGTAAGGTGTTCAGGTCAATAGCTTACCGCCGGGGCCGGGTTAGCCTTGCAGAAGGGGCTTAGGCCTACCCTCCCACAATCTGCTAAGCTCTCGTTCAGAAGAGACTTGGTCGTGTCATCAACGACATCCTCAGGTAAGTCATCGGGGCTGTGACAAAGAGGATCATCCTTCCGGCCCGTGTAATCACACATTAAGCCGGGGCGGCGGCTTAGAGGAATCACCCGCCAAGCACTCTAGACCCGGTCCAGATCAACGCCGTTTAGGCCGTTTCCCAGAAGAGCTTTGATTTTGTTGATGGTGGGAATAAGCGGTTGACGCTCAGCTTGAGATAATTTGTCTGGCAGGGGTGATTTGACTCCAGACGCAGGGCGCGAAAGCCGGGCAGAGGGTTCTCCTCAGCCGGAGAAGTATCTTGGCAGTAGAACCATGTCTGGTTCCAGTCCTTCGGGTGGCTTGGCGGCTCAGCATAAGGAAAGAGATAATCTCTCCGTCGTTGGATTGAGATTCCACCAAGTTCCAAGCTAGGCCCGTTGGCACATTCATTCTGGCAGTTCAGATAAAATAACTCCCTAAAGAGTAGCAGGTTGGGTTCTTCTCCAAGGTATACCTCACAGAACACTTGAAAGTTACAAATGTTCGATACGGAGTTGGGTCCAATGTCTTGAGGTCGCAGATCGAAAAAGTGCAGAACATCTTCTGAAGAATTTTGAGCCAGGAGGAGCAAAGCCCCGGCTCATGTGGTCAGCAAATATGACAACCTCTCCATCCTTTGGTTGAGGTCTCTCTTCGGACTGGTCAGGAGCTCGGTAGGACATGACCTCCTTCTTAGGCAGGTAACCCGTTTTTACGAAGTCATCTAAGGTGGTATCAGTAACGTTGGATCTCACCCAGTTGCACGTAATGGGCGCTTTGGGAGCCTTGGGCGGCATTGTGGAAAATGGAAGCCTATGACAAAAGAGAATTCCCGGTTCAAATTTAAGCCGGAGGAAGATTTCAGTTCAGTATTCAAGATGGCGGTTTATGAAGGGGCCTAATGATATATGACTAACTGTGTCAGGTTATCTAAGCCGCCGTGGATATCTTAAGCAATTTAAGTTATTTAATTCTATTGTGAGTGAGCCGGAGATTTCACAAAGCAGGGTCTCTTTTAAGCCGGCGATATGAGCCGCCATGGTTAACAGATGTAGTTTTTTGTCTAAGTGTTGCACAAACAAGTTTCACAGATTGCAGGGATTACTTTGGATCAAACGATCGTCCAGAAAGGAAAAATTTCTAGACCTAAAAAATTGATACAAAGGAGTTCATAAGCTCTAAATGAGGTCTTTTTTCGGGCAAAAGGGATCTACTAGCATAAAAATGGGTGAGAAACTACTACCGCAGGGAGTCTGTACCGTTTTTGGATCAAAAGGAGCCTTGGTGGAGGAACTGTGAAGAAATCGAGATGAAACTATGAAGAGCAGGGAAGAAGCATGGAACCCTAATGCGAATCTACTGTACGGAGTAGCAAGGACTTACTGGTGCCGATGAGCAGCGGAGGTCGCCGCCGTTTCTCTGGACCGGTTCAGGATGATGCAGCGGCCGAGGCTGAGGAAGACGAGGGGCGCGGCGGTGGCGGCGGAGCTCGAGCTCTAGGGCGTCAGAGGAGGAAGACGATGGATCGAGAAGAGTGACGAAAGGCTTATGGGTCGGGCCTATTTATAAGGGACGGCTGGTAAATGGGCGCGAGAAACGAGGAGGCTGAAGACATGATTATCTTGCCGCAGAAATGCCTCGATTCTCGGGATGGTCATTAAGATAAGATCCGTTGGGATATGACAGAATAAAAATGAATTTAATGGAAGATGACGTCATGGCGGGTTACCAAGAATCCAGAAGATGACGTCACGGCGGGTTATAACCTTCGCACAAGTAGAAGCCGGAAGATTTTCTCTTAAAGGTATTGAAGATTGACATGAACCGGTTCAAATCAATCTAGGGCCTAATGTTGAGGATATAACCATTAGAGTCACCCGCCCAGGAGGGGCCGGGTTACGTCATAATGATCATCACGTGAAGCCCAGTACCAAGCTTGAGGATCGCGGTTCAGTAATGGGCTTAAGACCTGGAGGCGGCTTAAGGCCCGTAGTGATAAACCGCCGTCACCGCAAGACTTGTAGTGTAAGGCAAGAATAGTTAAGAGGCCGAGCCGGACACTGTTATAAGCCGGCTGGGACTCTGAGAGCCGCGGGGCGCCAACCTCTCTATATAAAGGGATGACCCGGCGACGGTTCAGGACAGGCAACATCAGATCGATAGCCAGGCATAGCGGTTAAGCCCCTGGTCATCGAAACCCTAAGTAATTCCACCTCAACTGGAGTAGGCTTTTACCTTCACCGTAAGGGGCCGAACCAGTATAATCCTCGTGTCCTTTGTCCCGTTTAACCCCTTTAAGCTTCCTAGCTGTGATGGCTCCACGACTAAGTCCTTGCACGAGGACATCTGTCGTGACAATTCAACGACAGTTGGCGCCCACCGTGGGGCCAGCGCACGGTGGATTTGAGTTCTTGAAGGGCAGCTTCGAAGGGCTCAAGGGATACGCCGTGGGCCGGATGATCAAGAGTCGTCGCGGCAAGCTCTACATCGACGATGCAAGCTGGGGCCCCGACGCCGGCTCAATTGAGTACGGGTATCGGGTCCCCTTCAACGACAGGTATTGCGATGGCTCCACGACTAAGTCCTTGCATGAGGACATCTGCCGTGGCAATTCAACGACAGGTATATTATATCTCAGTCCCGAAGATATGCAAGAGGCAAAGAAATCTATGTAGGAAAAAGGTATTAAAGCTGAGGATGTTAAAAAATTACCTCCTATTGAAGAAATACATGGGCTTAATACACCACCAATGCCTAAGGTGGTAGAGGTAAATTCTTTAATGAAGTTCAATGATAATGATAATCCTCACAATATGCATCCTAGCAAATGCCTTTATGAGTTTGAAATCTATATTAGAAAACCAGATCGCTTCAATGCAAATGTTATGAAACAATTGAAATATAATTCTGATATGATTGCTCGCTTGAGTGACTTGTTATTTAGAATCTCAAATGATGTTAGAGGTGTTGGAAAACATGCTTCTATGGTTCAAACTCAGTTAGAACAAGTTGCTAACTCTCAAAGAGAATTGCTTGATGAAATGAATAATAATATGCATGACTTTGCTGTTAGAGTTGCAACTAGAGGAGGTAAGATGACTCAGGAACCACTTTATCCTGAGGGACACCCAAAAAGGATTGAACAAGATTCACAAAGAGTTAACATTGATGCACCTAGTCCTTCTAGAAAGAAAAAGAAAAAAGAAAAATGATAGGACTTTGCATACTTCTAGTGAACCTGAAATAGAGAAACCTCCTGATAATGATAATGAAACTTCTATCTCTGATGCTGAAACTCAATCTGGTAATGCACACTCATCCAGTGATAATGAAAAAGATAATGATGAGGTTCATGAAGATACTCAATCAAATAATAAAGAACCAGATAATGATGTTGAGATAGAACCACCTGTTGATCTTGATAACCCACAACCTAAGAATAAAAGATGTGATAAAAGAGACTTTGTGGCTAGAAAACACGGTAAAGAAAGGGAACCATGGGTTCAAAAACCTATGCCCTTTCCACCCAAGTCAACTAAAAAGAAAGATGATGAAGAATTTGAATGCTTTGCTGAAATGCTGAGGCCAGTCTTTTTGCGTACTCGCTTGACTGACATCTTGAAAATGCCTCCTTATGCAAATTATACGAAAGACATCACCACCAACAATAGAAAAATACCGGAAGCTGAAATCTCCACTATGCTTGCTAATTATACTTTTAAGGATGGAGTACCTAAAAACCTGGAGATCCGAGAATACCAACTATACCTTGCTCCATCAAAAAGTATTATGTGAAAACTGCTTTGTGTGATTTAGGAGCTGGTGTTAGTGTTATGCCTTACTCTTTATATAAAAGACTTGACTTGAATAAACTCACACCTACTGAAATATCTTTGCAAATGGCTAACACATCAACTGCCATACCTATCGGTATCTGTGAGGATGTGCCCGTTGTTGTTGCTAATGTTACTATTTTGATTGACTTTGTTATACTTGAGATGCCCGAGGACGACAACATGTCGATTATCTTTGGCATACCCTTCATGAATACTGCATGGGTTGTTATTGATTGCAATAAAAGCAAGGTCACTTTTCATATCAATGGTAATGAGCATACGACGCACTTTCCGAATAAACAATTCCAAGTGAATAGTATTAATGTTATTGAAAAATCTCCGACAATCACTATTGGAAGTTTTCAAATACCTCTACCTACTGTCAAAAAGAAATATGAAATGCTTATTGTTGGGGACATTCATATCCCCATTGAGGTAACTTTGTGATTTACGAAAGTTCTTCGATTTTATGCTAATCGAAAGTGGTTGTTAATAAGACTTGATCAACCTTATTAATGAATCATTTTTGAGCGGTATGAAATTGATGAATTTAGTAAGCACTACCTTCTGTGCTTACTTTTTATTTTCTGTTTTTATTAGTTAAGTAAAATAAAATGCCATGTTTTGTCTGTTTTCTGAATTTCCCGTGCAATAAAAAATGACCCAAAAATAAAAGTTCTCAGAATGCTCTGAAAATTTAATATGATTTTTTCTTAATATTTCTCAATTTCTAGTGCAAATATTATCAGAGGGAGGTGCACCAGGTGGGCACATCCCACCTGGGTGTGCAGGACCCCCAGGCGCACCCTGGTGGGTTGTGGTCCCCACGTGGGTCCCCTCACTTATCCCTTCATCCCACATCATCACTTACCTCCAGAAAAAATCTCCATTGCTCTCTCTCCCGTGTTCTTGCTCTCAAACCCGCGGATTTCGATCTCTTTGCTCGAAGCTCCATTTCCGAAACTATTTCGGGGGATTGTTGCTTGGTATGTGACTCCACCGCTTGTCCAATTAGTTTTTGTTTTAGTGGTTTATATTTTGAATAATTAGCTACTCTTGGTGCTGCTGTAGATGAGCTTGCATGTTGAATTCTTAGCTTTCTAAGTAGTTTGAATGCCTGCTATGGCTTCTATGTATCCCTATGAGTAGTTGGTATCGTTTTTGTGAAGTTTTGTTGAGAAAATTTTATGGGCTAATAAATTTCAGAATTTTTGTTCATAGGAAACCATGAATATCTTTAGGAAGTTTGGCTCTAAGAAGTACTCCAAGGGTGTTATTGGGGAGTCATCTAATAGTGATCTCCATCCTCGGAGGTTGGTGGAAGTACGGTCGTGTGAATGGCCGCACACCCCATTCTTGGAAGAGGCTGGAATCCTTCAGGAGTTCGCACAATATGCTGCTAATGCCAGCCTCGGCGACTTCATCGCAGATGAGTGTGAACAACATGAAATCCTCACAAACATCTTTGTTCAAAGTTTTACTTTCCTGCCTAGGAATAATCCTCCTGAAGTGAGCTTTGGTTTATATGTTGAAAACCATCACATACCACTTACTGAATCTTGTGACGTATGCATGATCCCTTCTGATGGGAGCTTAGCCGAGCCTAGGCCGGCTGGGTTTGAGGCCTTTTATCGCACTTCCATAGTGGGAGATGAGAGAGGGGTGTCAGCATCCACTGCCGCTGGCTTGCATTTTCCTGCTGTTCATTACTTTGCACTTTTCATTATAAAATGCTTGCTTGCTAGGGAGAAGGTGGGTGCACTTAGTTCACCAGACCTTGCTGTTTTACGTCGTGCACTGGAGGGCGACAACACTTATAGCTTGGGGGCTATTGTGGCTCGTCGCCTCCACCTTAATAAATCCCAGGGTAAAATACATGGTGGGATTTATGCTACTCGTTTGGCGGCTCACTTTAATGTTGAGATACGCCCTCATGACTACCCTCTGACCAAAGTTTACCTAGACCGTGCAGCCATGGATCACCACCATTTTACTGATATCGAATCTCCTAACATCCCTATTCCATATAACCTGGTTTTTAGTGTAAGGACTCGTGATGTTATTCCATTGCCTGCTCCTGCTTTGTTTGATCCTGTTTCCAGGGGCGGATATAGGATTATGCCTGCAGACATCATCGCCTACCGGAACGCTCAGGCTGCTGCGGAGGCAGCATAGGAGCCTCGGCAGTGGGATGAGTGGATGCCTGCTCCTCAGCACCCCTACTACCATCCAGGCTACTGATTGACTACCAAGATAGGCCAAAGGCCTTAGCTTGGGGGAGTATGTGTTCTCACCGACCTTACATTCATGTCTACTTATTTTCATTAGTCTCTGTTCACACTTCTCCATTGTATCATCCATGCTTAGATTTATCTTCTTGCTTTCTTCTTGAGTGTTTGAAAAACTTTAGAAAAACAAAAAAATAGTTGTAGTTAATTCACTTTCTATGCATGCTTAGTAGTAATATTAAAAAGAAAACCAAAAAAGATTTCCTTGTTCTTATTTTGCTTGTTGGGAGCTTTCCCGTGTAAATAGTTTTTCTCGTTTTTGCTTTTCCCTTTTATTTGCTTGTTGGAGAAATCCAAAAACTCCAAAAATATTTCAGTGTGTTTCTCTGAACTTCTTTTCTTTTTATTTGAGTTGTACCGAGGAGAAGACCATGATGAAAATGTTGAGTGGCTCACATATTAATAATTGTTGAACTAATAAAGAGCACATTTTTACCTTGTCTTCTCCTGTTGAATAAAATGTTTGCACATTCCAGCTTAGTCCACGGCACTCTTGCACTATATTATTCTCATATCGTTTGGTCGTGCAAGTGAAAGGCAATAATGAAGATATTCGATGAACTGGCCATGGCAGAGAGAAACGGGTATGAACTCGACTTGTTCTGTTTGTGTAAATATGTTTAACCTAGTATCGATGATTCAGCCCATTATGATTAAACATGGTTGCAATGACAATTAGAGATTATAGTTTCTCATGCCATGCATAAGTAGCTAGGAGTGGATAATGATTTATCTTGCATATCAACATTGCGTTAAAATGATTGTGATGTAGTATGATGACATGGTATCCTCCTCTGAATGTTTGAGTGGCTTGACTTGGCAGATGTTCATGCATGTAGTTGAATCAAAACCAACATAGCCTCTATGATATTTATGTTCATGGTGTCCATATCCTACTCATGCTAGTGTCCAATGTTACTTATGCATAATGCATGTTTATGACTGTTGTTGCTCTCTAGCTGGCCGCTTCTGAATCTAATTGCTAGCCTTCGCCTGTGCTAAGTGGGAATTCTGCTTGTACATCAAAAACCTTGAACCCAAAGTTATTCCAGATGAGTCCACCATACCTACCGATATGCGGTATTACCCTGCTGTCCTAAGTAAATTTGCATGTGCCACCTCTAAAAACTTCTAAATAAATACCCTTTTTGTGTGCCTGGATCGTTCATGGAACGACAGGAGGTGGTCAGTATCTTCCATGCTAAGCGGGTTATTCTCAGGTCGAGTGTTTATTCACTCGCCATCGCACGAGAAAAGGGCGGTAATAGGGATGCCCCAGTCCCAAACTACAAACTGAAAAAGAGTTAATCTCTTAAATAATCGAACAAAAACTCCCAATGGAGTCAAAATCTTTACTTTTATCGCTTGGGAACCCCCACTAGCGTGCTTAGCATGGAAGATATTGATAACTGATGGTCGTGAAGTAAATGAGAAGGGTGCATGTCTCAAAATATCATTTACCTCTATTTTGAAAACTTGAGCTCTAGCACCTCTGCAATTCACTGCTTCCCTGTGCGAAGGGACTATCTATTTACTTTTATGTTGTTTCATGACCTTCTAAAACAAGCGCTACAACCCGAGAGCACAACTGTCATGACTTATGAATTGTGTGTAGCTAATGTTGGGTGCATCATGACTGGATCTTTTCAACCATGAATTACAATGTTTAGTCGCTGCTTGAACTTTGGTGGTGCTCTGCATTTATGTTTTGCAGTCTCATAAAGGGCTAGCGAGATACCACTATTGTCATATTATATCATGGTTGTTTTGACAACGTGTTGCCGTTTGAGATATCTTATTATTGCTCGCTAGCTGATTTTGTTATTGGTATGAGTCATTATAATCTTTAAGAGTTATTGTCGGCATGGTTAGTTATAATGTTGGCTGAAAACATGGGTGTTGTTTAAGCTTATTTATGCAAACAAGAGCAAAAGAGTTCGTAAAAGTTTTTCTTTTTCACTTTCAGTTTATCAACTGAATTGCTTAAGGACAGGCAAATGTTTAAGCTTGGGGGAGTTGATACGTCTCCAACGTATCTACTTTTCCTAGTGATTTTCCTCTTGTTTTGGACTCTAATTTGCAAGATTTGAATGAAACTAACCTCGGACTGACGCTGTTTTCAGCAGAACTACCATGGTGTTGTTTTTGTGTAGAAATAAAAGTTCTCGGAATGGAACGAAACTTTGCGAGGAATTTTTATATAATATATAAGAATTTCTGGAGGTAAGACCTACCGGAGAGGGGCCCCTGGGTGGGCACAACCCACTAGGGCGCGCCCCCCTCTCCTGGCGCACCCAGGTAGGTTGTCCCCACCTGGTGGCCCTGCAGACCCTGTAACCAACGCTATAAAATCCTATTTTCCCAGAAAAATCAGGGAGAAAGAATTATCGCGATCCATGAGATGGAGCCGCCGTCACCTCCTGTTCTTCATCAAGAGGCCAGATCTGGAGTCCGTTTGGGGCTCTGGAGAGGGGGATCTTCGTTCTTCGTCATCACCAACCCTTCTCCATCGCCAATTCCATGATGCTCCCCACCGGGAGTGAGTAATTCCTTGATAGGCTCGCTGGTCGGTGAGGAGTTGGATGAGATTCATCATGTAATCGAGTAAATTTTGTTAGGGCTTGATCCCTAGTATCCACTATGTTCTAAGTTTGATGTTGCTATGACTTTGCCATGCTTAATGCTTGTCACTTTGGGTCTGGGTGCCATGAACTCAGACATGAACCGTTTATGTTATCACAATTATATCCATGTTTTAGATTCGATCTTGCAAGTTATAGTCACCTACTACGTGTTATGATCCGGCAATCCTGGAGTGACAATAGTCGGGACCACTCCCGGTGATGACCGTAGTTTGAGGAGTTCATGTATTCACTATGTGTTAATGCTTTGTTCCGGTGCTCTATTAAAAGGAGGCCTTAATATCCCTTAGTTTCCAATATGGACTCCGCTGCCACGGGAGGGTAGGACAAAAGATGTCATGCAAGTTCTTTCCATAAGCATGTATGACTATTTACGGAATACATGCCTACATTATATTGACGAACTGGAGCTAGTGTCGTATCGCCCTAGGTTATAACTGTCTCATGATGAATATCATCCAACAAGTTACCGATCCAATGCCTACGAATCTATCTTATATTGTTTCTGCTAAGTTACTACTGCTATCATCACTGTTACACTTGCTACAAAATTACTTCTATCACTGTTACCGTTACTATTACTGCTGTCACTACTATCAAAACTATCATGTTAGTTTGCTGCTGATCACTTTGTTGCAAATAATTAATCTCAAGTTGTGGTTGAATTGACAACTCAGCTGCAAATACCTTCAAATATTCTTTGGCTCCCCTTGTGTCGAATCTATAAATTTGGGTTGAATATTCTACCCTCGAAAACTGTTGCGATCCCCTATACTTGTGGGTTATCAGGTTGTGACAGATTTGTTGGAGGCTTTGGCGAATTTGATGGGGCTGGAGGTGACCCCGGACACTCAAGAACTGCATAAGGTGGATCTTGTGAGATTACGAGATGAGATAGCTCAAGCCAAGGAAGAGCTGGCGGCTGAGAACTCTAGGATGGCCACGGAGCGAGCTGCTTTGGACGCTCAGGCACAACGGATTCATGCAGACACTTTCCGACTCACCTTGGATTCAAATTCCATCATCAGAAGGAGGCACCAGACTCATTTACCTCCGGTTTACAATGCGAGAAACCTCTTCAACACGCTTGGGCCAGGTACTAGTGACCCGCCTGTGGTGAACTGGGCAGTTGAGGTGCCTGTGACCGGAGCGGCGGTTCAGCCGCGTACTATGGATCCGTCTCGTTTGGATTTAAGTCCGCCTCAGCATGTTCCGACACCGCCGGGTCATTATTCTAACCCTTTGGATAACATGATCGCTGCGGCAACACGATTGGCGGCTCTCCCAGTTGAAGGCGAGTCTCCAACTGTGATAGAGACGCGGAGGGCCAGAGTACTTCTTCAGATGGTCGTGGCTTAACAGGTGGCTTATTCGTATAGCCGTGAACGGATTCACTCAACCCCTCGACCAATCCGGAGTTATAGCAGGCACATTGACTCGCCAGCAGTTTCAAGCAGTGAGAAGCACCATAACCAGCCTCGTAGGCATGACCCGGCGCACGGTGGTGTTGATGCTCAGACTTTGGTGGATCTGGGCAAGGCGCGTCGGGAGGCGGAGCTGGCGGTTCAGCTAGCGGCTCAACAGCAATCTCCGGTTTATCCATCAGCATCGGTGGAGGCAGGAGTGACCTCTAGAACCTTGGGTGTGCCATGTTTAGTGCCGGCTCTATGTAACGAGCGTTTGCCTAAGGATTTCAAGGGTCCCCGTAAGGTGCCTAATTACACAGCGATCAGCCCACAAAGGCTTGGATTGAGAGCTATGAGATGGCTATGGAGATGTTGGATGTTAACGATGCCGCATGTGCTAAGTATTTCACTATGATGTTGGATGGGCCGGCTCGTACTTGGTTGAAAGGGCTGCCTCCTAACTCCATTAGGTCATGGGCAGAGCTGAAAACACGTTTTATCCAGAATTTCAAAGACACGTGCAAGCAGTCCATGTCAATTCTAGATTTTGACTCTTGTGTCCAAGGTGAGGGCGAGTCGACAACCAATTGGGTGCGCTGGATCTTAGCTATCATACATTCATCGGACAATATCAATGTCGGTTCGGCAGTCCTGATGTTGGAGAAGAATTGTCGTTTCCTCCCCCTTAACCAGAAACTGGGGCGGCTTAAATGCCACTGCAATGACATGGGGGAGCTCATGGCGGCTCTCGTCAAATATGCCGACTCTGATAGTACCAAAGACCACGACTCTAATGAAGAGAAGGCGGGTAAGGGGAAGAAGAGTGGCAGTGCGAAGGGACAACAACATAACACGGCGGGTTACGGTAGTAACGGCAAACGGGAAGCTGAGGGCGGTTTGGACTTCGTGGCTAACACCAATGCACAGAATAATAATCAGCGTCAGAAGGGAAAGCCGCCCCGGCTTGGCGGGCCGAAGTTCAACCTTGAAACGATGATGAACCAGCCTTGCCCAAAGCATGGTACGCAAGAGAAGCCGGCCAATCATCTGGGGAATGATTGCTTCATCATGAGGGAGTATAGGAATTCCAATTTTTTCATAACAATCATGGCCCGAATGGCGGCTCAGGATCCGACTCTCATGGGCCTGGCTTTGGTGGTGGCGGCTCAAACTCTGGTTTCCAGGGCCAAGGCAATCAAGGTGGTTTTAATCAGCAGTCTTGTCAAGGGAATCAGCAGCAGCAATCTGGTTATCAGAGTAATCCGAAGCAGTTGAATAGTGGATAGTATCATGTATTCACCACAAGTTTATGTAAACGAGACCAGAAGATTCATAAAAGGGCTATGAACGCAGTTGAGCCGGCGATTCCCTGTTGCTTGCGATGGTCTGAACATCCTATTCTTTGGAGCCATGAGGATGACCCGCCCTGGGTTGACAATCTGGGTCACTTGGCTTTAGTGGTTGCGCCTCAGGTTGGAGGTTACAAGTTCACTAAGGTGCTCATGGATGGAGGTAGCTTCATCAATATCCTTTACTACGAAACTTTTCATCGTGTGAGTTTGACTGACAAGGATCTTAAGCCGTCTAATACTGTTTTTCATGGTGTGGTGCCTGGTAAGTCGGCATATCCAATGGGAAAGATAGCTTTGGAAGTGGCTTTCGGTGATGATCATGATTCCAGAGTTGAGACATTGACCTTTGAGGCGATTAAGATTAAGAGCCCTTATCACGCTTTGTTTGGGCGGTCGGCTTATGCTAAGTTCATGGCAAGACCTTGTTATGTTTATCTGCAGCTTAAGATGCCAGGTTATAAGGGTACCATCACAGTGCATGGGAACAGGAAGATAGCCTTGGAATGTGAAGAGGGTGATGCTACTTATGCTGAGTCTGTTTGTGCAACAGAAGAGTTGAAGTTTTACAAAGATAATGTTGACCCGACAGATATGACACCCTTAAAGAAGCCAACCACAGAGCATGACCCTCTGTTGAAGTTTAAATCAACAGATGACACTAAGTTGGTTGATTTTGTTCCTGGCAATTCATCCAAGCAGTTCAGTATCAGTACTAATCTGGATCCGACATAGGAAAGCACGCTCATCGAGTTCATCCGTGAGAATCGGGACATCTTTGCGTGGAAGCCTTCAGACATGCCAGGTGTACCGAGGGAACTCGCTGAGCACACTCTCAATATTGATCCAAAGTTTAAACCGGTCAAACAATTCCTTCATTGCTTTAACGAAGAGAGGCGTAAGGCCATTGGTGAAGAAGTGGCCCAGCTCTTGGCAGCTGGGTTAATTGTTGAAGTTTTTCATCCTGAATGGTTGGCTAACCTGGTGCTGGTACTTAAGAGAAATGGTACTTGGCGCATGTGTGTGGATTACATAGATCTTAACAAAGCCTGCCTGGCCGATCCTTTTGCTCTCCCTCATATTGATCAGATTATTAATGCTACGGCGGGTTGTGAGCATTTGAGTTTTTTAGATGCTTATTCCGGGTATCATCAGGTCAAGATGGCAGTTAAGGACTAGGAGAAGATACCCTTTGGAGCCTTTTGCTATGTATCTATGCCTTTTGGGCTCAAGAGTGCCCAGGCAACTTACCAGCGGTGTGTTCAGAATTGCCTTCATGATCAGATTGGATGCAATGTTCATGCTTATGTGGATGATATTGTTGTGAAATCCAGGAAGAAGGATACCCTGATAGACGATTTGAAAGAGACCTCTGACAACCTCCGGGTCTACAAGATGATGATTAACCTGGCCAAGTGTGTCTTTGGTGTGCCAGCAGGCAAGCTCTTGGGTTTTTTTGTTTCTGAAAGGGGCATTGAAGCTAACCCGGAGAAAATCAAGGCTATTACTTCCTTGTCTAAACCGGCATGTATTAATGATGCTCAGCATCTGGCGGGTCGTATTGCGGCTTTAAGCCGGTTCATAAGCCAGTTGGGAGAAAAAGCTATCCCTCTGTACCAGATGATGAAGAAAACATATCACTTTGTCTGGAGTGATGCTGCTGATCAGGCGTTTGAAGCCTTGAAGAAACAGTTAGCTGAACCGCCAATCCTTGCTGCTCCTATTGATAAGGAGCCCTTGTTATTATATGTGGCTACCAACAGCCGAGCTGTCAGCGTGGCCATTGTTGTGGAAAGGAAGGAATCATGCAAAGAATATCCGGTTCAATGGCCGATTTATTATATCAGTGAGGTCCTCATTAAATACAAGCAGAGGTATCCACATTGGCAGAAACTGGTATATGTAGTGTTCATGGCTACTCGTAAGCTAAAGCAGTATTTCTTTGGTCATCCCATCACTGAGGTCAGTTTTGTCCCCTTGGGGGATATTATTCAAAACAGAGAAGCCACAGGTCGGGTAGCCAAATGGGCCATTGAGCTTGGACCCCATGGTTTGAAGTATATTCCTCGGATAGCTATCAAGTCTCAAGCACTTGTGGATTTTATCAATGACTGGACTGAGCTGCAGATGCCTGAGGAGAAGCCGGATAGCACATATTGGACTATTCACTTTGATGGATCCAGGCAGTTGGAAGGCTCGGGGCTGGAGTTATTTTGACTTCCCCACGAGGTGATTTTTTTTATGTTTTAAGGTTGATGTTCCCTTGTACTAACAATGCAGCTGAGTATGAGGCCTTGCTCCATGGTCTTCGGATGGCTAAAGAGATGAATTTAAGCCGGGTGAGGTCTTTTGGTGACTCAGATTTGGTGGCTCAGCAGGTTGCAGGCACTTGGGATTCTAAGGACCCACTCATGGCGGCTTACCGCCGCGAGGTTGGTGCTATTCCTGGCCATTTCAAGGGTTATCAAGTGGAACTTGTTGATCGTAGGAGAAATGAGGCTGCTGATGCTTTGAGCTGGTTAGGGTCCCAACATACGCCGGTACCACCTAATGTTTTCCTTGATATTCTGCATAAACCTTCAATCAAATTGCCTACAGAGGAAGATCTTGCTATTCCTGACACGGAGGCGCAGCTGGTGGCGGCTCTTCATGTTATTCCTGATTGGATTGTACCATATTTGGCTTATATGACATGGGGTGAGTTACCTGAAGATGAAACTTTGGCCAGGCAGATAACCCGGTGGTCTAAGTCAATGACTATTGTCAATGGAGAGTTGCATCGCTGTAGTGTCACAGGGGTGTTTCAACGTTGTGTTTCTCCCGAGGAAGGCCGTGAGATTCTACGAGAGATTCATGAAGGATATTGTGGTCATCATGCCGGCTCTAAGTCTCTCATAGCCAAGGCTTTCCGTCATGGGTTTTATTGGCTGACGGCTCATGCTGATGCAGAGGATTTGGTCAGTAAATGTGATGGTTGTCAGAAATTTTCAAGACGAGCTCATGTGCTGGCTCAAGAATTGAGGATGATTCCAATCACTTGGCCGTTTGCAGTCTGGGGCTGGATATGGTTGGGCCTTTCAAAAGGTCCAAAGATAAAAAGACCCACCTTTTAGTGGCGGTTGACAAATTCACAAAGTGGGTTGAGGCAGAGCCGGCCAGTAAGTGTGACGCGACAACAGCGGTTCAATTCATCAAAAAGGTGATTTTCCGTTTTGGTTATCCTCATAGCATTATAACTGATAATGGCACTAATTTGTCCAAGGGTGCTATGAAAGAATCCTGTCAACGAGAGCATATTCGTCTTGATGTATCATCAGTGGCTGACCCCCAGTCCAATGGCCAAGCTGAAAAAGCCAATCAAGAAATTTTGAGAGGCATCAAGCCCCGGCTTATGGTCCCTTTGCAGAGGACGCCGGGTTGTTGGGTGGAGGAATTGCCCTCAGTGTTATGGAGTATCAATACTACCCCCAACAGATCTACGGGTTACACACCTTTCTTCATGGTCTATGGAGCAAAGGCGGTTCTCCCTATGACATCCGTCACGACTCGCCGTGTGGTGGCTTATGTTGAAGCTGATAATGAAAAAGCACGTAAGGATGCTATTGACCTGTTGGATGAGGAGCGTGACCTTGCAGCGGCTCGTTCGGCGATTTACCAGCAAAATCTACATCGTTATCATAGCCGCCGGGTTAAAACCAGAACCTTCCAAGAAGGAGATTTGGTGCTCCGACTTATCCAGGATCAAACATACATGCACAAGCTATCCCCACCTTGGGAAGGGCCCTTTGTGGTTAGAAAAAATCTAAACAACGGGTCATACTACCTCATCGATGTTCGAGACCACAAGGACTCACGCGCGTCGGAGGAGGAGACCCGCCGACCGTGGAATATTGCTCATCTTCGGCCTTATTACACCTGAGCCACCGGCTCTTGTGATGTACATACTTTGTTAATGTAAATATTATGATGAATATAATAAAGCCGGCATCCTGATAATTTAGGGCCTCTGTCGTTTCATTTCTAAGAATATGAGTCTTTATTGTCACTTCATACGATCACTTAGGGGCTTCCTGCTCATTGAGCACAGCTATGACTACCCTCTTGATCCGGCTTGTACGCCATGATTACAAAATACTTGGGGGCTTCCTGCTCATTGAGCATAGCTATGACTACTGTAAGTGCATCTAGTGCCACCCCTAGTTGGTTTTGGAGTATTGACGACAAACCTGGTTGAGGGACTAATGTGTTTATTAGAATTGCAGGATAACACAGGTAGTAGTCCCTCACTAATTCGTTTTACCTACCGGAGATGACCCCTAAAAATGTTTGAAGACAATGGTGGTATGTGAAGATAATCACAACGAAGATTATGACTCGAGAAGACATTCACGTGAAGACTATGGAGTGCGAAGACATAGTTGTTTTGTAGTTTCCTTTTCTTCTTTGTTGAGTCATAGGAACCACCGTACTGTTAAGTGGGGTCCAAGTGAACAAAGTCAGAGTGACTGAAGTGATGCTCAACCAAATCCTAAGTCTTCGAGCGAAGACAATGAGAGCAAATCTTATCCAGAGCTGGATGAGCCAGCTTTACTTGTAGCCCAAGTCAAGCTGCCGCATGTGTTTGAAATCTGACCGTTGGAACACATGTCAGTTCCTTAGTGACCCAGGGTCATTTCGGACAAATCAGGTCGGGTTCCCTAGTGGCAATAAATAGCCCACCCCCTACACCATAAATTGGTGGCTGCTCAGAGTTAGTGCACGGATTTTGTCGTTTGAGAGCAACCCACCTCGAAGCCTTTGAGAGAAAGATCCTTGCGAGGACAAAGCCCAAAACACCCAGAGCCAAAGAGTATTAGGCATCACTGAAGTCTTTCTGTCTGCGTGACCTGAAGACTTGTTACACTTGAGGACTGTGAATCCTCCAGCCGGTTAGGCGTCGCGTTTGAGCATCCAAGAGTCATTGTGGATTGCCGGTGAACGAAGTCTATGAAGGTTTGGAAGTCTGCCTTGAAGACTTACCAGAGTGATTGGGCGAGGACTAAGTGTCCTTAGCTCAAGGGGAATAAGGTGAAGACGCGGTCTTTTGAGTTGAATCTCAGCCTCCCTAACCAGACGTACAGTTGTCACAGCAACTGGAACTGGTCCAACAAATCCTTTGTCTTCATCAAGTAACTGGTTCTATCTATTCCTTCACTTATTTACAGTTTGTCTTCGTGAAGTATTTTGCTTGTTCGTCTTATCTGTCTAACTTCACTGTGGGACGACTATTGTTGTTTGGCTTCATACTATCTTCCATCTTGATCCATACTACCTAGCTGCTAATAGTCTTCGTGCTTTAGTTTCATTGCTTGCTTGACTATGGCTTGTCTAGTGTAGTCTACCTTTCGCTGCATGTCAATAGGTTCATTTCTATTGTTTGTCTTCGAAACTCCCATGTTTTGAAGACTTTCATAAAAATCGCCTATTCACCCCCCTCTAGTCGATAACTAGCACTTTCAATTGGTATCAGAGCAAGGTACTCCCTTGGTCTGTGTGATTCGGTTTAACCACCTGGTGTTTTAGCTATGTCAACTGCAGGGATAATCAAAGTCTCCGCTGCGTGCCCTGTCTTCGATGGCATTGGTTACCCCTACTGGAAGAATAAGATGCGTATGCATCTTGAAGCCATTGATGTCGACCTCTGGTATGTCGTCAAGAATGGCGTTCCCAAGGGTGGTGAAGGTGTCACCCCTGCTGATGTCAAGAAGTTCATTCAACTGGATTCTACTGCCAAGAACATCATCTGTGGTCATCTGACCAAAGGACAGTATGGCCGTGTGAGTGCTCTAGAAACTTCGAAGCTAGTCTGGGACTGGCTTTCCAAGGTCAACAAAGGCGTCTCAACCCAGAGAGACTCAAGGATCAGTGTTCTTCGCAACCTTTTGGACCGCTTCAAGAGAAACGATAATGAGAATGTCCAGCTCACGTTTGATCGCCTCACTGACATCACAAATGAGCTTCATGCTCTTGGCGCCACTAAGATCATTAAGCATGAAATCGTCAAGACACTCCTGAGATCTCTTGACAGCTCGTTTAACACCCTAGCCTTGATGATCCAAGAACGCCCTGACTTCAAGACTCTCGATCCGTCTGACATACTTGAGAGGCTCAACACACATGAGTTCCAGTTATCTAAGAAGAAGAGCAAGGAATATGATTCTGATGACAAGAAGAAGAAGAAATCCTCAAAGTCTTCTTCCAAGTCTTCCTCCAAGTCTTCATCACACAAAAAGAGCTCATCTGGCAAGGCTCATGCTTTTGTTGGCAAGGAGATGGATTCAGAGGAGGAGTCTGCTTCTGAGGAGGCAGAGGTGGAGTCTGAGGAGGAGTCCGACTCTGGCGTTGCAAGTCTGGCTCTAGCCACAGCCTCCGTTGCCAAGTCCATCTTCAACACTGAAGACAATGGCGCCGTCACCAACGCTGATACTAATGACAAGGACGATTCTGCCCCCACCTACTGCTTCATGGCACGTGATGCAAGGTAAACTCACGCAATGCTTACTTTAAAACATCAAGTGAAGATGACTCTGATTATGAATCCAAACCCAGCTACAAAACACTTGCTAAAATTGCAACTGAACAATAGAAAGCTATGGAACATATTCAAAAACTGTTAGACAAAAGCGATGACCTGTTGGACGCGGAAATGACCCGATCTCAGTCCTTAAATGAAGACATAAAAAATCTTGATGTTAAGTACGAGGAACTTGAAAGTCGTCATGAAACGCTCTCAACCACTCATGAAAAGCTTTCCTATGATTATCTTCAAAGGAAGCAAGAACTTGAGAAATTGAGAGCAGTTCATGAAGATCTTCAAAAATAAAACGAGTCACCTCGTGCTCAACAGATCAGTCCCGCTCAGGAAGGAGTTGAACCACCATGTCTAAAATGCCTTGAGCGTGATAACGCTACTTCTGTTGCTGAATGTTCTACTGCTGCTACTGTCACAATATCTTCAACTGCCGATGTGGTAACTAACCCCTCTGCTGAGGATGCCACTACTATTGCTGATGAAAATGCTAGGTTGAAGACATTACTTGAGACTGGGATGTACAAGTGTCTCAAAGGGCATTAGACACTATGTGATGTCCTCAAAAAGCAGATTCTGAACCGAAACCCTAGAAAAGAGGGTATTGGGTTCGAGAGGAAAATGAATGTTGTTGGTTCTTACTGGAAGCCTGAGCAGTACCCCAAAACCACATGGGTTGCTGCAAAGGGACCTTCAGTGGACCCATCCACCTTATCTGGCTTCACTTGTACTAACCCGATTATCATTGATGAATCCTTTGATGCAAACTATAAGCTGTTTAAGAATCAGAATGGTGAAGTGTTTGCCAGGTATATTGGTACTAACTGCAGGAATGGATCACCTATGAAGAAGATCTGGGTGCCCAAAAGCTGTCTTGAGAATCTTCCTGTGAATGTCATCATGACACCACCAGGGAAGAAGACAAACCCCAGACCGAAGGCTTCATATGGTCCAAAGGCTTCATACAGACAGAGGACTCACAAGAGTCACCCTAACGCCAATGTTTTGCAGGGAAATCATACTCAGACTTATGAATATGAGCGTGTATCATCAAACCGCTATGTTCATAAGACTAAGAACTATTCTGCTTATTCATATGAGTATTATTCACCTCCTGCAAGGCCATTTGCTAGGGCTCCAAACCAAAGTTCTCAGATGCTGCACTTAGACTCATTGCTTCTAAGCCACCCCTGAAAATGTGGGTGGTTAAGAAAAATTAACTTTCTTTTGCAGGGAAAGGTCTCCAGCCTGAAATCAAAGGCGTCCGATGCTTATACTGGGGACCTAAAACATCTTGTGGGGCGCAAGATAAAATGCCCAAATGGTCTTACTGTGTATATTGATCCTGAATCGCTTGCCAATCATCCTATCAATCCTAACCTTGATCTGAGCTTTGATAATCCTCTTGTCCGTCAAATGTTTATGCTTCACACTACTCTTGGTGAAGCCTATCCCCCTAACTGTACTGGAGGGTATGACACCAAAGGCTTCATCATGAATTGTGGACAGTGGATGCACTAATCACATGACTCGTGATCAAAGTCTTCTTATGGACTCAACATTACGTCCATCTGACAAGAGGCACATCACATTTGCTGACATTGGTAAAAGCAAGGTATTGGGTCTAGGTAGGGTTGCATTCTCAAAGGATCAGCACATGGATAAAGTGATGCTTGTTGAATCCCTTGGTTTCAACTTAATGTCTGTCTCAATGCTTTGTGACTTTAACATGATTGTGATATTTGGAAAATATCGTCGCCTTGTTCTAATGGAATCTGACAAGTCTCTAGTCTTTGAAGGGTACCGGAAAGATGATCTACATATGGTAGATTTCTCAGCAGGACCACAGTTAGCCGTATGTCTTTTAGCAAAAGCTTCAGAGTGCTGGCTCTGGCATCAGAGGCTAGGGCATGCTAGCATGAGGAACCTGTACACTCTCGCAAAGAAGAAACATGTCGTAGGCATCGAGGGTGTCAAGTTCAAGAAAGATCATCTGTGTGGTGCCTCCGAAGCTGGAAAGATGACGAGGGCCAAGCATCCCTCGAAGACAATCATGATGACATCTCAACCCTTCGAGCTACTACACATGGACTTATTTGGTCCTACTCACTACTCTACTCTTATTACCACTGCATGTCTCTATGGCTTCGTCATTGTTGATGATTATTCAAGATATACTTGGGTGCACATAATCCTCTACAAGAATGAAGTGCAGGATGTCTTTAGACGCTTCACCAATCGTGCCATGACGAACTATGGCATCAAGATCAAGCACATCAGAAGTGACAACGGCACAGAGTTCAAGAACACCAGCCTCGATCTTTACCTTGATACATTAGGCATCACTCATGAGTTCTCTGCTCCATACACACCTCAGCAGAATGGCATCGTGGAGCGCAAGAACAGGACACTCATTGAGATGGCTCGGACGATGCTTGATGAATACAAGACACCAAGGAAGTTCTGGCCTGAAGCCATTGATACTGCATGCCATGTGATCAACCGTGTTTATCTTCACAAGCTTCTGAAGAAGACATCCTATGAGCTCCTAACTGGTAAGAAGCCAAACGTCAGTTACTTCAGAGTATTTGGTGCTAGGTGCTGGATCAAGGATCCACATCACACTTCAAAATTTGCACCGAGAGCACATGAAGGTTTTATGCTTGGTTACGTAAAGGATTCGCACTCCTACAGAGTCTTCAACCTCTTTCACTATAAAGTGGTTGAAACTGTAGATGTGCGGTTCGATGAGACTAACGGCTCGCAAAGAGAGCACCTGCCAAATGTGCTAGATGAAGTTCCACCTAGTGAATCCATCAAGCTGATGGGAACTGGAGAAATCATACCATCTGAGGCACAGGCTGAAGAGGAACTCATCATTTCTGCACCTAATCAATCTGAAGACAATGCTCAGCCTGAAGTCAATGCTCAAAATGAAGACAATGATCAGCAAGAGCAAAATCTTCATCCAGTTCATCCTCGTGTTGCAAATGAAGTACAAATTTAGAAGATAATTGATAGCATCAATGCACCTGGTCCCCTGACTCGTTCAAAAGCAACACAGCTAGCTAATTTCTGTGGGCACTTTGCATTTTTCTCAATATCTGAACCCAAGAAAGTAGCTGAAGCCTTCATGGAACCTGAGTGGATTCAAGCTATGCAAGAAGAACTTCAACAGTTCAAGTTGAACAATGTGTGGGAATTGGTAAAGCGTCCTGATCCTCGCAAGCACAACATCAATGGCACCAAATGGATATATCGCAACAAGCAAGATGAGCATGGTCAAGTGGTCAGAAACAAGGCTCGTCTCGTTGCTCAAGGATACACTCAAGTTGAAGGGATTGGCTTAGATGAAACATTTGCTCCTGTAGCTAGGCTTGAGGCCATTCGCATACTGATAGCCTGTGCAAATAATCACAACATCCTTCTGTATCAAATGGATGTGAAGAGTGCCTTTCTCAATGGCAAGATTGAAGAAGAAGTGTATGTTGCACAGCCACCTGGCTTTGAAGATCCAAAACATCCTGATATGGTATACAAGCTAAACAAGGCACTTATGGCCTCAAACAAGCCCCTCGAGCTTGGTATGACACACTCAAAGACTTCTTGAAGAGCAAAGGCTTCAAACCTGGTTCTCTAGATCCTACACTCTTCACGAATACATATGATGGAGAACTGTTTGTGTGCCAAGTCTATGTGGATGACATTATCTTCGACAGCACTAACCAGAAATACAGTGATGAGTTTGGGCACATGATGCAAGAGCAATATCAGATGTCCATGATGGGTGAGCTGAAGTCCTTTCTAGGTCTTCAAATTCGTCGGTAAAGCAACGACATCTTCATATCTCAAGAGAAATACCTCAAAGACTGCCTGAAGAAGTTTGGAATGCAAGATTGCAAAGGTTACACGACGCGAATGCCAACCAAAAGTCATCTGGGTCCTGACACCAATGGTAAAGAGTTCGATCAAAAGGTATACCGCTCCATGATTGGTTCTTTACTTTATTTATGTGCATCTAGGCCAGATATCATGCTTAGTGTTTGCATGTGTGCCCGATTCCAAGCGGCACCAAGGGAATTGCATCACTTAGCTGTGAAGCGAATTCTTCGATATTTGGCTTACACCCCAACACTAGGATTATGGTATCCAAAGGGCTCAGAGTTTGACCTAGTTGGATTCTCGGATGCTGATTATGCTGGTGACAAGGTAGATCGCAAGTCTACATCAGGCACATGTCACTTTCTGGGACGATCACTTGTCTGTTGGTCTTCAAAGAAGCAGAACTGTGTGTCTCTCTCCACTGCTGAATCTGAATACATTACTGCTCGATCTTGCTGCGCTCAGCTTCTATGGATGAAGCAGACTCTCAAGGACTATGGCATCCATCTGAAGCAAGTGCCTCTCTACTGCGACAATGAAAGCGCCATCAAGATTGCCAATAACCCAGTTCAGCACTCGAAGACAAAGCACATTGAAATTCATCATCACTTTCTCAGAGATCATGTCATGAAGGAAGATATTGATATCATTCACGTCAACACTGAAGAGCAATTGGCAGATATCTTCACAAAGCCCTTGGATGAGAAAAGGTTTTGCAAGCTGCGGTATGAGCTAAATATCTTAGAATCCTCAAACGTCCTGTAATTGGACACACATCCTAACACTTATGCATGTTGATGACTTAGATGTGCAACGCACGAAGTAAAGTATATCTTCAATCAATGAAGACATACACTCTAAGTGTGAATACATTAATGCGGAATTTGACTTCGGAGCGCCACGATAATTGTGCGCTGTGTCTGGGTCTAATACTTCCTATACGGTGGTTAACGCCACCACCAAACTCTTGTTGAAGGGTTTCATCTGACGTGTCATTTGCAAAGTCTTCGCGTTTTATTTGTCTTCAACATTGTTTTGACTTCGGTTTTATCTTCACAATGTTGGTTTGGTCTTACTCAGATATATACATATATTTGTATTCTGTCCTCTACAGCATTCACTTATAGCTATGTCTTCTTGCTTGAATCTTTTGACCTAAGTGAATGTGATCGGACCCTAACCTCTTCTATGCTTCTATCTCAAATTCTATCTATCTAAATCATATGTCTTCTCTGCGTCCTTGTCAGCAGAAGATATAGAGACAAACATTAAATTTGTTTTAAATGCTATATCCTTATTGCCTGAAACCCGGAGAAGACGGAACGACCACCCGACAGTCCAGGCGTGCGTGGGAACATGGAACAACTTTCGATGTGTTGCATGTTTGCCATGTGTTCATCAGATGTGAACCTCCAGGGGCACCTGCGTAATTACGTTGTGTTGTCTCTTTCCTTATAAATACACATCACATCGCGGTCAAAATTTCTTCTCCCACCTCTCCACCTCGCACAAACCCTAGCACGACCACTAGCTCTCGATGACGCCGTCCCCACGCCGGCCCCGGACCTCGTCTCCTCCGCCACTGCCGTAGGTGTCTTCCGTCGCCAACTTAGGACACGGAAGATTGAACTGCTCGGCCTCCTCTCTACTCCGTCTAGCAGTTCTTCGTGTGGTAATTAAAGCTTACTTTTACTGCCTTTTTTTATCCGATAGTTTCATCCTTCTCCTCCAAAAGTGGTTTGTGTGCCTACAAATTTGGATCTATCCTGTTCTGCATCTCATAACATGCCTAGTATATTCACTTATGCTTCACACGTAGTTAGATTCCTCACTTGTACCTATTCTTGGATTCATACAAATCTGGAACCAACTCTCAACATATAAGTGAATGTCTTCGCGCTATGAGGTCAATGTCTTCAAACTGATTTATCTTGAAAATCTTCTGAGAATGCATATGACCTCTTCCCCTTCCCTCGCATCTCTAATGCTGTCACAGGTACATGTTCGTGGGGAATCCCTTGGTTCTCATAGTATGCATTCATTTGCTGAGTTCTTCTAGTGTCACATCAATTCTCCTGAAGCCAGTTCCTGTCTGACCAGCAGACGGAAGCCTTTGCAAGTTCTGAAGCCATTCAGTTTGAACTTCATGGCCACTGAAAAGTCAGCTAGAAAGGGCGGCAGACAACGCCATGGGAATACATCCAAAGATTTGCCACCAGATCTCTATGAGTTGTACAAGACAGACACTGAAGAAACCTATGGCGAACGCAAGACTCGAATCCAATGGATTAGTAGATACTGGGCTGAGCAATGGTTTCTGTACAGATTTGTGACTGCAGAGTATGCGGAGAAGAATGCCATCAAACGACCATGGGGAGATATTCTCTTCAAAAATCTTCCACCCAGGTCCAGAACTGAAGCCATTGCTCAAGGCTTCTATCCTTGCATGGTTCGCGGACCACAGCCAGAGAATGCTGGCCCATCTTCTCTGCTATGGTGTCGTGATGACAATCTGTTTAAGCGCAACTACAAGTTTGCCAAGGACTCTGCTGTGAAAAACAAGAAAGCCTTTGGACTCGACTTCAACCACAGTCCGCCTGCTCCTCGGGCTGATGGCACCCGTGATGCTGAACCCAATATCGCCGGGCCCTTCTACAACCTCGAAGGTCTCATCACACACATTGATGTTAAGGGCACAACCGTGGAGCACTCTGCAGACGACGTTGATTCTGATGAAGCGCCTGCTCCACCAAAGCCATAGAAGCAGAAGAAACCAAAGACTTCAAAGCCCTCCACTGCACCTAAAGCTTCGCGTGTGAAGCCTCTGGCCACTGCACCTCCGGAAGCCAGTGTGCAGTCTGAAGATCTTTCTCGCATCTCCAAGGCCGAGAAGAAGAAGAAGCCCATCCAGATTTCTGGTCAAGCACTGACCCCAGCTGCCGTTCTGGGGAACGAGAATGAAGCCATTGATCTGTCAAGTGACGACGATCTTGGTGATGATGCTCTTGAGTTGTTGATAAAGAGCAAGCAAGAGGAGGAAATCTTCAATGATTTGCCCCACTTTGATGTGGACATCTTGAATAACTTCATTGATGAGTGGTTTGACAACCCAGACCTCAGTATTGATGATCTTCAGCTTCCAATTGGCATCAGTGTCTCTTTTCACAGTGCCATTGCAAATGAGCTAGCTCTGGCTCAGAAGATTGTCGAACTGAAGAACAAGATTGATCACGAGAAAGCCCAATTCAAGAAGAACGTGGCCAATCTCAGTGTGGAGGATGTCAAACGCTTCAAGCAGATGATGCATGAGCTCAAAGAGTAGTTTCAACAGAAACGTGATGCAGCAAAAGGATCAAGAGAACGGATGAAGCTTTCCGCCAGCAAGTGTGTGCAAGTTCATAACGAAGCTGGAAAGTGCAAAGCCCTTGGGTGTCAGGCATTGACCCCAAGATGGCTGCCAAGAAGAACAAACCAGCTGTGGCCCAAGCTGAAGCATCAGGGCGGGAAGCACCTCACATTGTCTTCCCTGCCAGTATGACAGGCACGAAGCCAAAGGTCCCCATAGTTGCGTATGAACTGAAGAAGACAAGGGCAGCTGAGGCTGAAGCCAGAAAGCACAAGAGCAAGAATGCCACTGACGATGCTCCTCAGGCCAAGAAGAGGGAGACAAAGAAGAAAGATCGGGCTGCTACCACAGAGCCCCTTGTCGTCGACCCAATCTCTGTTGCTCGTCCTGCATCCGAACACCAAGAGCGTCAGTTAATTGTTCACGAGCCTGCTACCACAAAGGCTCCTGAAGCTGAAGAAGATCCAGCTGTTGACCCCACCGCAGCTGAAGACATTGGTCCCCAAGACAATGTAGACGATGATGAAGTCCTTCCTCAGATTGAGCACCAAATGGTATCATCACCTGTTCTCACGAACAGCGAACTCATCAGCATTGGTCGTCCTTTGACGCCAATTGCTCATGATGATTCATGGGCTAATCACCCTCAAGACTCCCCCCGTCAAGAAGAATCACCAAGTACTCCCCCACCTCAAGTCACCACTCCGGTGCTTGACGATGACGACTATGTGGTCCGGCCAACTCCCTCTCCAAAAGCGTCGCCCGCATTTCATAGGCTTCGCAAAGGACCAAGGCCACAAGTCACACTGTCGAGCGTTCCAGAAGGAGAAGAGCAACACATCTCAGTGGCACGCCAAGTGTTTCCTGACGCCACTCCAAATGTGAACATCTCTACGTCTGAAGCCAGAGCTGCTGAAGACATTTCGGCTGCATCAGCCGATGATCAAGAGGAACCTCCACAAGAAGAAGAGCATGTTGCCACACCCCCTACCAACCAAGAAGTTGTTCTCGAGGAGAACGTGTCTATGTCCGACCCTCCAGCTACTCAAGTGGAGGTTGATAATACTGAGGCGGCCACCAACAACAGTACTGAAGCCAATGATGTTGTCATGGCTGAAGCTAATGTGGCGCCTGAAGTGGATATGGTGCCTGAAGCTACTGATGCACCTGAAGCCAATGCTACACCTGAAGCTAATGCCAATGCTACTACTCTTGTACTGCCTCCAAGGGCACACACCATTGAGCAAGCTTTTGATCATGGTCAGCTGGTTACTGTCAGATGGCCCATTCTGTGTCCTCCACCTGCTGCCGGACCACAATTTGACTATCATGTGGAGCACAGGCCTCAGGTCCAGAAGCCAAAACCCAGGCTGCCAAGGTTTCCAGGTACAACAACTTCACCAGGATCTTTTAATGTGAATGGATTCAAAGCACACAACACCTTCTTTGATAGTGCCAAGAACCCATATTCCAAGCCAAGAATCTCCTCTGATTGGTTCTGGAGTTATCAGTAGCGCAGTTACTATTCATGTATACTATACAATCAGGGGCGCATTTTTCGCCCGTATGCGTCTAGACTGCGAAGCTATTGCCGGCCTGCCCTGCTTAGAAGAAGCCCTCGACTGCTTCAAGGATGCATGCCTCCTATAGTTTGTGACTGATAAGGAAAATTGGAATGAAGAACTTCTGCTGCAATTCTATGCAACTCTTCACATTCGCGGATACAACAGGGATCCGAAGACTTGGGTCCTTGAGTGGATGACAGGCAATGTACACCACGAAGCCAAAGCTCTTGATATTATTGAGCTCACTGCCTTGCTCACTCCAGGTGAACTCTATGAACCTGGTTGTCAGCTTCACCGCAATGCTTTGGAGGGCATCTTCCAGAAGCCAGAGCCAAACATGAGCCAAATGCTGAGCATGATGAAGCCACTGCCACAAGACGCTGAATATCCAAAGGAATTCTTTGTTGAAGACCTAGAGTATCTGCCACACACTATTTATCATATTATCAGGCAAACTCTATCGCCTGTCAAGGGACATTCTCCTACAGTGAAGCTAGAAGGCGCAATGAAGACATTGGTCTTCCATATCTTCAATGGCATCAGTTTCAATGCTCACGACTTCTTCATCAGACAATTGGCTGCATCTAGATCTAATCTCTTTGGTCTAAAGTTTTATGCTCCATGGGTTATGCGCCTCATCAAGCTTCACTCTTCTATCAACTATCAGCCCTCTACGCGCAATCATCTCATATTCTTGCCAGAGGTTGATCTGTCTCTCGAAGCCATTTACCCAGAGCCTGCCAAAGAGCCAATTTATCTTCACAACGTAGATCACCAAAGCTTCACACAACCCATTGAAGGAGTTCTTGCTGCAACTAGTGTTTATCCTTTGGCTGGCAATACACGTGCACCTCATCGTGCGCATATTGAAGCCACTGAAAGCACCATTGCGCAAAGTCCTCGAAAGCGATCTCGTGTTCTCAATGACCGAGAGCTTCTCGTCGCCCTGCATCAAAAACAGGATAAGCATCATGACTGGCTGAAACGTCAGATGCAAAGCCTCTTGGTGGATGTCAATCGCATTCGCAATCTTGCCACCAAGAATGCTTTTGTCACTCATGAAACCTGTCGGCGGTCGTGGAAGAGTTGACATTGCTGAGCTCTGAAGATGATCTTCAACAAGATGGCTTCACAGAGAGATTCAAGTTTGATTCCACTCCTCCCAGGAACGCTGTATTGCGTCGGACTCCCTCACTTGAAGACTCTGAGTACTCCTCCTCAGCGGCAACTGTAAATGCCAGAGTCATTGATGACGAAGACGATGCTACTTCACCAACTACAACTTCGCATCGTATCGACACTGCGCCAAGTTCTTCTGCACCACCGGACCTCAATGACGACCCTGCTGCTTCACCTACTCCTCCTGGGGACGAGTAGGCGCTCTATGTCTTCAAATCTTTATGGTCCTTACTGACAAAAGGGGGAGAAGCATATGAGTTGATAGTCTTCAAGCGGGTCCATATGGGTGGTCGCTATACCTTTTTGTCAAGTGCTTACAACTCTCGTTTTTGACCCATTTGGTTCTTTGAGTTGTAACACTTAAACTTGATGGTCGTCTGCTACCTTTTCTGTCAACTATATGATGCGATGATAAATTCCGCATGTGCGACGATAAATTCCGCACGTAGTCATTTCGCAGACGTCCATTTTTCATTATGCATATCATTATCTTTGTTATATCTCTTCATGCATGATGAATTGTCTTCATAAGTAGAAGAGGATCTCCACAAGTACAACCTGCCATGTGCATTTGCATTCAAAAGCAAAACACTTATATGCACATCTTCAGGGGGAGCCTTTTACTACTTACAAAGACAATACCATCAATCCTTTACAATTTCACATACTTTTATCCCCGTTGAAAACTTCAACCAGTTTGTCATCAATCACCAAAAAGGGGAGATTGTAAGTGCATCTAGTGCCACCCCTAGTTGGTTTTGAAGTATTGACGACAAACCTGGTTGAGGGACTAATGTGTTTATGAGAATTGCAGGATAACACAGGCAGTAGTCCCTCATTGATTCGGTTTACCTACCGGAGATGACCCATAAAAATGTTTGAAGACAATGGTGGTATGTGAAGATAATCACAACGAAGATTATGACTCGAGAAGACATTCACATGGAGACTATGGAGTGTGAGGACATAGTTGTTTCGTAGTTTCCTTTTCTTCTTTGTTGAGTCATAGGAACCACCGTACTGTTAAGTGGGGTCCAAGTGAACAAAGTCAGAGTGACTGAAGTGATGCTCAACCAAATCCTAAATCTTCAAGCAAAGACAATGAGAGCAAATCTTATCCAGAGCTGGATGAGTCAGCTTTACTTGTAGCCCAAGTCAAGCTGCCGCGTGTGTTTGAAATCTGACCGTTGGAACACGTGTCAGTTCCTTAGTGACCCAGGGTCATTTCGGACAAATCAAGTCGGGTTGCCTAGTGGCTATAAATAGCCCACCCCCTACACCATAAATTGGTGGCTGCTCAGAGTTAGTGCACGGCTTTTGTCGTTTGAGAGCAACCCACCTCGAAGCCTTTGAGAGAAAGATCATTGCGAGGACAAAGCCCAAAACACCCAGAGCCAAAGAGTGTTAGGCATCACTGAAGTCTTTCTGTCCGCGTGACCTGAAGACTTGTTACACTTGAGGACTGTGAATCCTCCAGCCGGTTAGGCGTCGCGTTTTGAGCATCCAAGAGTCATTGTGGATTGCCAGTGAACGAAGTCTGTGAAGGTTTGGAAGTCTTCCTTGAAGACTTACCAAAGTGATTGGGCGAGGACTAAGTGTCCTTTGCTCGAGGGGAATAAGGCGAAGACACGGTCTTCTGAGTTGAATCTCAGCCTCCCTGACCAGACGTACAGCTGTCACAACAACTGGAACTGGTCCAACAAATCCTTTGTCTTCATCAAGCAACTAGTTCTATCTCTTCCTTCACTTATTTACAGTTTGTCTTCGTGAAGTCTTTAGCTTGTTCGTCTTATCTGTCTGACTTCACTGTGTGACGACTATTGTTGTTTGGCTTCATACTATCTTCCATCTTGATCCATACTACCTAACTGCTAATAGTCTTCGTGCTTTAGTTTCATTACTTGCTTGACTATGGCTTGTCTAGTGTAGTCTACCTTCTGCTGCATGTCATTAGGTTCATTTCTACCGTTTGTCTTTGAAACTCCCATGTTTTGAAGACTTTCATAAAAATCGCCTATTCACCCCCCTCTTGTCGATAACTAGCACTTTCAACTACCCTATTAATCTGGCTTATACGCTGGGAATGAAATATTACTTGGGGGCTCCTGTTAATGAACTGAGCTTTGTTGTCCCTTGTAATAGGCTTGGACGCCGGGTGTATTCACCAAAAATCCGGGTTATCCTACCTTTGTTTGCCTGCCACTCTGACCAGGTAATCCTGGAATGACTCGCCGTACTCTTGACAATCAATCTTATAAAGACTTTGAATTTGTCAAGGTTAAAACGGCGATTGGTCATGTGAGGTTCGGCTTACGGGTTTGAATTAAGGTTTAACTCAGCGACTGTGCGGCCCTTGAATAGCACTTGATATTGAGTCATGGCAGCCTATGAATGCCTTGTTTTTCTGATTTATATTTGCTTTGAATATTTTTTGAGATTCATCTTTTGTTGCCATGTTAATATATGGTTGAAAATTGATTAGGGCCACGTTGCCTTATGGTTCATATATGAATCTATCTGGAGTTTCATTAACCCGGCCTGGTTTTGGACTTTAAGTGGCCACTTTATGATGATTATGTGCTTAGAGTGCTATGCTCTAAGTTTTGGGACGTTACCCCTTGCTGCATATGGCGTGATAAGCCGGCGGTATGAATAAATTGAAGAGGGCATTGTGCTCTCAGTCTTTGGGCTGTTACCCTTACTGCACGACGTATGATAAGCCAACAGTATGAACAAATATCATAGGTATGATATTTATTTTGTTATGATTATATGAGGTTTTGATAAACCGGCCATGGTTATGGACTATTTAGTCATCAGTGGTTTTTTATGGAGTATTGTGACCCACCCTGGGGTAAACTGCCGGGGCACTTGTTATTTGCTTATGTGCAGGAAAAAATGATAAGCTTGGTCTACATAATTGATGATATTATCAGCATAAGTGGTAGATCTTCAAATGATGGATCAGCAGTGTTATGCAAATAAACACGCACGATGGTGTGGCAAGATCAGGATTGTTTAACTAGCCTATTACAAGGCACCTGACGGCCCAAAAGGATAAGTGTTTTTTGAGACATAGCATCCAAATGCTATGACTGGTAAACCGGCTCATGAATTAAGACTTCTAGTCTTGGCGGGTCGAAGCCTCGGGGTCATCCTGTGCTTCTTCTTCTTCTTGATTACCCATTGGCTGGAAGTCAGGTGTGGCCCAGTTAGTACCGGTCAAAGCTCTAAATACAGCCTCAACATCTATAAGATTTGATGGATCAATGTCAGAAGCGACGGTATGCTTACAAGTCAGCAGGATGAGATCCACCTCCTGATGAACCGATGGCTTCACCTTCTTGTTATCAGCATCATAAGCTACCTAATGTTGGGATAAGTCTATGTCTTCAGCCAGTTTACTTGCTACTGGACGCATTTCCCTCGCTATTTTTGCAAAGTCATCAGCGCTGAAGGGAGACCCGTCTTCTTTTACACTAGGGCAGCCATTAGCCAAATCTTCTGGATCAAGATCTGCTTTCCATGCCTTTGCCCGACTTAGGGCAGTCAAGGAGCCGGCTCTGGAGGCTGATCGCTTTAAATCCTCAATCCTTTGGGGCAGCACCGACAACTTTTGCACTGTTCCCTTAATGAGGGAGGGAAGCTATTTCTTATGAATAGCAGCAGAGATTGTCTGTTGAGCACCAGTGTATAGCTGCTCTACCAGAGTATAGACAGCCTTGAGCTTGATGCGCATGTCTAAACCCAACTTGGTGCTTCGGGAGCCTACATCAGTAAAATTATGGATAAACTGGCAAATGACTATGATATACTGTTGGTGCAAAGGAAATTATTTTTAGTTACTTACCGAAGATGGCCGATGTCATCCTGTTGATTTGATGTTTTAAACCGGACAACTCGTTGGTTACCGGTTTAAGGGCTGCTTCGGCATCCTCCGCTCTTTCTAATAGAGTTGCTTTCTCAGTCTCCCAGCCGGTTCTATCAGTACTGAAGTTTTGTTTCAACTGCTCAATGTTTTCCAATGCAGTCTTCAGCTCTGATTTGGCTTTTGAAGTCTAAGATTGTTGTGTTTGGATATTGGCCCTTAGATCTTTGACTTGGGATTCCTTCTCGTTTAGTTCAGCCTGCGACATGAACAAACATGGAAGGCATTATGATCATGATTATTATTGAAGTCCCAAGCACAAAACAACTATTTTCCTTGGCACTTGGGGGCTAATGCCTATTGCTCTTTTCAAGACAAGTTTATATGATGATCCGGGCAAAATGATATGATCTGGTTTATAAAGACTACATACTTGGATTTTATTTTCAGCCATAGTGATAAGTCCCGGCTTATTCATGTTGTTTAAACCGGCCCTTGGGGGCTACAGGTGCAAAGTTGATCACTGCTAATTGAAGTCCTGGCTTAACTTGATAGTTTAAACCGGCCCTTGGGGGCTACTAGTTTTGATCTTCATCTATTTATGACTATCTAAAAGTCTACAGTATATTCAATTCTATCATATTCTATAGACTTGGCGGCTGATAGAGATATATTTATGAAGAGGATTGTGCTGGATTACCTCAAAGCGCTCCTTCATCAGGTTGACCAAGCCGGCTTCGAAATCACGGCTGGTGTGAAGGCGGTTCAAATAACCAGAGTGAATCTCTTGAGCACTAAATTGAGCATAACCTCCCAAGTCAACTTTCCATTTACCCTTGTCAACAGCAGAGACCTCCTCCTTGGCGGTGTGCTTGGACAGGGCAATGGGGTTGCCTGGGGCCTGATAAGCCGTCCCAGTAATCATTATATCATCAGACTCCTGAGCCGGCTGAGTAGGACTGGGCGGTTTATCATTTTTGGATCAACAACCATGGCATCTTGGGTAACGGGGTGGTCTTCTGGAGGGGTATCATCCACAGCAGTTTCTGACACTTGATGCAAAGTTTCAAATGCGACATATTTCTCCGGTTCAGCAGTCTTGGATTCTTCAGCCGGTTTGTCAATTTTCTGTTTCTTGCTGGGTTTGGCTATCCCACGGAAAAGAAAGCATAAGGCAGAGTTAATATGACAGTTAAAAGAGTAAAGTGGATAGATTTAACACCCTTACCCAGGCACGGTCTTGAAAGCCAGGATTTGAGTCCTAGTCGAGTCACCAGAGGAGGAATGAGATGTTCCCTGGTAGTTTGAATCAAACGGGTTAAGAGATTGACGAAAAAAACCCGCCTTGGGATAAGCTAAGTTAGAAATATTTGAAACCTCCGGTCGACGCTTGTGAGGTGCTGGTGTATTGGGTAAGCCGGAGGAAAGAACTCCGCCGCCACTATTCCGGGTTGTGCAGCGAGCTTCATTTGCTCCTTCTTCAAAATAAAGTTGGGATCCAAATAAGCTAAAGGATGAGAAAACCTTACTTTCCGGCTTGCTTGACAAACTTTCTGTCTTGGCAAAGGTTCAAAGTCCGAGGAAAGGATAGTTACCTCTTCAGCATTGGCTTGGCTTCCTTCCGCATCATCATGATAGCAATCATTATCAATAAGACGTACAACAAATGAGCCAAGGGAGTCAAGTGTTACCTCTGACTCATCATTATCATCCAAATCAAATAACTTGGATGGATTGGACATCTTCTTGGCAGACTTTTTTGTAGCCTTGGTCTTGGTCCGGGGCTTCTTGGCCGGCTTATCCTGCAGTTTCTTAGTCCAAAACGGAGAATCGACCTGCAAAAAATTAAATGGGTATGAAAAGGAAATATAAGTGAAGGTATGATTTAATTACGAAATTGCTTAAAAGCTTACAGCTGGCGCTTTGTTTAAAACGCAGAAAGGATTCAATCCAACTTTACCGCAGTCTTCCAAGCTCCCATTTAACAGAGATTTGGCCATGTTATTGATGTCTTTGTCAGTCAATTCAATCTGATAGTGGCGTTGAGGATATTTTAACTCGCCTGTGTATTCATACATTAAGCCGGGATGACGGCTTAAGGGCAAGACTCTCCAGGCGACCCAACACCGAACCAGATAAATTCCAGTCAGGCCGTTGGCCATCAAGGCCCAGATCTTTGAAATAACTGGCATGTACTTCTTCCGTTCTGCTGTACTGATGCGGTCTGGAAGAGGGTGCCTGTTGCTAAGCCAGCTAGGGTGATAACCCGGCAGAGGATTTTCCCCTCCTGGAGAAGTATCTTTGCAATAAAACCAGGTTTGGTTCCAGTCTTTGGGATGACTGGTAGAGTGGCAGCTGGAAAAGTGGCTTCTTTCCGTCGCTGTATAGAAATGCCACCAAGCTCAAGTTGGGCCCGTCTGTGAACTCATTCTGCCGATTTAAGTAATAAAATTCCCTGAATAGTTCTACGGTGGGCTCCTGTTGAAGGTACACCTCGCAGAATACTTGGAAGTTGCAGATGTTTGAAACGGAATTTTGTCCGATGTCTTGTGGATGGAGCTTGAAAAAGTGCAGCACACCACGAAAGAATTTTGAGCCGGGAGGGCTGAAGCCCCGAAGCATATGATCAGTGAAGACAATAATTTCACCATCCTTGGGCCCAGGAGGAGTTTCAGTGCCTGGGACCCTCTAATGAATGAGATCTTTTTTAGCCAAGACACTTGTTTGAACATATTCGTTCAAGTCTTCCTCGGTGACCCGGGAAACAACCTAGTTGCAGGCAGTGACAGTCTTGCCCATTTTGATGAAGGCCTGAAAGAAAGAAATATTGTCGGTTTAAGATTAAAGTTGCTAAGTTGGACCGTTGATTCAAAAGTAAAGTGCTATAAGCGGCGGATGTGTTAAGCCGGAAGATGAATAGTAAAGTACGCAGATATTCATATTGGCGGCTCAAAAGGGGACTAATGGTACCTGCCGGGTTAAGGATTATGTTGTTAAACTGGAAGGATTATGCTGTTAAGCCGGCCAGAGTTCAAAGGATGAATGTGTAAGCATGGTTAAACCGGAGAATATTACCGGATTATACATGTTAGGAAGCACATGCTGGTGGCTTAAAAAGGGACTTAATGTTATATGGAAGATCACGGTTTATGATATAAGCTGCCATGGCAGTTATGATGCTTCAAATTTATCAGTGAAAATTTTGCTAAGTGATGGACAAACAAATTTCAAAGACTTGAGCAATAATTTTGGATCTACAGCAGTTCAGAAAAAGCTGTAAAAACATAAACCTAAGGTTGCGGCAACAAAAAAGTTTGTGTGCTCCGATGAGATTTTCTATGGAGAGGAGGTATCCTGATGTTAAAAACAAATGCTTAACTGCTACCGCACAAGTTTCATACCATGTTCAGATCAAAAGCTACTTGAGCTAAAGGAGAAAACGAAGAACGGCAAAGAACACCGATGAACAAGGCTAACCCTAATGCAGATCTGAGGTATAAGGAGATGAATACTTACGGATGCAAATGGACTGCGGTGGAGCACCGATGTTCTCTAGACCCATCAGGTGGATGCAGCGGCATGAGTTGGTGCAACGGACGGAGGACGGCGGCGGCGGAGCTCGAGGCTGCAGAGGAGTCGCGAGAGGAAGACGAAGACGAGGAGGCAAGGGGGAAAAATGAAAAGGACCCCGTCCTTATTTATAAGAGGATGGATACAAGGCATGCATGGGAATCAAGGAGGCCAAAATCATCATGTGGCTATATGGATGCCTTGATTTTTGGGATGATCATTAAGATAAGGATCAGTTAAAGATGTTCTGGGACTTATGCAAAATTAATGCCAAATGACATCATGGAGGGTTAAGGAGGTTCTGTGAGTTGACGTCATGGCGGGTTACAACAAATTTGTTAAAAGGATGATGCAAGATTTTGACAAGTCAGGTATTGAAGATTGATGTGAACAAGTTCAAATCAACCTGGGGCCTAATGTTTGAAATATAACTACTGGGTATGAACCGCCCAGGAGGGGCCAGGTCATACCACTGGCGACTTATTAGTGAAGATGGCGGGTCATAGCAAGACTATTGACGGCCCAAGACCCAGAGGCGACTTGAGGCCCAAGAGGATGAACGGCCACATGTATAACTTGTATTGTAAGGCAAGCTTAGTTAGTCACCGAGCCGGACACATTGTGTATGAGCCGGCCGAGACTCTGTAAGCCGCCGGGCATCCACCTGTGTATATAAAGGGGTGACCCGACGGCGGGTTAACTCAGGAGACAACAAGTCGAGAACCAGGTCAAGCGTATTCGCTCCCTGGTAATCGAAACCCAAGCAATACAACCCCAAACTAGAGTAGGCCTTTACCTCCACCGTGAGGGGCTGAACCAGTATAAACTCCCTGTGTCCTTTGTCCCAATTAACCCCTTTAAGCTAACCTAGCTGCGATGGCTCCACGACTAAGTCCTTCCGCCAGGACATCTGCCGTGTTAAGTCCACGACAGCGGGCTTTGAAATTAGCTTACCCCAATGCCCTCGCGGTAATTACATGTCACACCCTTATCAACATATCTAATCTTCAGTTTCCGTTGCCTTTCAAATCTCTGATGTTGCACACATATCTTTGCAAGCCGACGAAAATCCATGCAACCTGGTCTACCACATCAAGGGCCCTTTGGTGGATGTGGGAAATGGTACAGTAATGAAGCCCAAGGATCACTTGTTCCACGATCGGCAGATGCCCGGTGATACCTTCAGGGTTTCCCATGGAGAGTGTGAAAGCGGGCTACGAGAGTTTGGCTCCTCCCCTATGAACCAGGGGAGAGGATGGCGAGAGCCCGACACAGCTTGGCCAATGCAAGAATTGGATGCTGCTGTGGCCAAAGAATCTTCTTCGTGTGGAGGTGGCTGGGATCACACCAATGGCAACACCGATGCAAGGTATGGCCACCACCCTACCTACACAATTATAACCATCTGTCATGTTGGGTGAGAGAGGACGACGTGAGGAAGGGGTCTAACTCTTCTGGTGGCAGATCACGACGCCCCCATGGAAGAAGATATAGATAATGACATGGAGGAGGATGACCCTCTTTGGTACATCATTACCGGCTATTGCTACTTCTTGAGCTTGCATTGATTTTTCCCTTGAAGAGGAAAGGGTGATACAACAAATTAGAGATACTTTTTCCCTCAGTTAAGAACCAAGGTATCAATCCAGTAGGAGGCACAAGCAAGTCTCCAATCTATGCACCTGAACAAACTAACAAACACTTGCACTCAACGCGGAAAAGGGGTTGTCAATCCCTTCACGGTCTCGAACAAGAGTGAGATCTAAAAGAGACAGGTATAAAAGATTCCTAAAATGTAAAACAAAGTAAAAACAAATAAATGACAGAAAGGTAGTTTCGGGTTTTTGGTTTATAGATCTGAAAATATATGATGGAAAATAGACATGGGGGCCATAGGTTTCACTAGAGGCTTCTCTCTTGAAGATAGCATACGATGGGTGAACAAAATACTGTTGAGCAATTGATAGAAAAGCGCACAGTTATGACGATATCTAAGGCAATGATCATGAATAGAGGCATCATGTCCATGACAAGTAGACCGAAACCATTCTGCATCTACTACTATTATTCCACACATCAACCGACTCCTGCCTGCATCTAGAGTATTAAGTTCATAAGAACAGAGCGACACTTTAAGCAAGATGACATGATGTAGAGGTGATAAACTCAAGCAATATCATGAAAACCCCATCTTTTTATCCTTGATGGCAAGAATACAGTGCATGCCTCGCTACTCCTTCTGTCACTGGGTGAGGACACCGCAAGATTGAACCCAAAACTAAGCACCTCTCCCATTGCAAGAAAAACCAATCTAGTTGGCCAAACCAAACCGATAGTTAGAAGAGAAATACAAAGATATCTTAATCATGCATAAAAGAGTTCAGAGAAGACTCAAATAATATTCATAGATAATCTGATCATAAATCCACAATTCATCGGATCTCAACAAACACACCGTAAAAAAGTATTACATTGAATAGATCTCCAAGAACATCGAGGAGAACATTGTACTGAAGATCAAAGAGAGAGAAGAAGCCATCTATGGACCCGTAGGTCTGTGGTAAACTACTCACGCATCATCGGAAGGGCGGCAAGGTTGATGTAGAGGACCTCCGTGATCGAATCCCCCTTTGGCAGATTACCGAAAAATGCCCCAAGATGGGATCTCACAGGAACAGAGGCTTGCGGTGGCGGAAAAGTTTTTTTGTGGACGCTTCTGGTGTTGGGGGAATATTTGGGAATTTATAGTGCAAGAATTAGGGTTAGGAGACCCCCGATGGGCCCACAAGCCCTCAGGGCGCCCACCCAGGGGCGCGCCTGGTAGGCTTGTGGCCACCTGGTCATCTCCTGACCTCCTCTCCAAGCTCCGTGGATGTCTTCTGGTCCAAGAAAAATCATCATAAATTTTTATTCCATTTGGACTCCCTTTGATATTCCTTTTCTGTGAAACTCAAAAACAAGGGAAAACATAATCTGGCAAGGGAAAACATAATCTGGCACTAGGTTAATAGGTTAGTCCCAAAAATAATATAAAATAGCATATTAATGCATATAAAACATCCAAAATAGATAATATAATAGCATGGAACAATAAAAAATTATAGATACGTTGGAGATGTATCAAGCATCCCCAAGGTTAATTCTTGCTCGTCCTCGAGTAGGTAAATGATAAAAACAGAATTTTTGATGTGGAATGCTACCTAACATATTTATCAATGTAATCTTCTTTATTGTGGCATGAATATTCAGATCCATAAGATTCAAAACAAAAGTTTAATATTGACATAAAAAATACTTCAAGCATGCTAATAAAGCAATTGTGTCTTCTAAAAATAACATGGCCAAAGAAAGTTATCCCTACGAAATCATATAGTCTGGCTGTGCGCCATGTTCACCACACAAAGTATTTCATCATGCACAACCCCGATGACAAGCCAACCAATTGTTTCATACTTTTGATGTTCTCAAACTTTTTCAACTTTCATGCAATACATGAGTGTGAGCCAGGGGTATATCACTATAGGTGGAATAGAATATGGTGGTTGTGGAGAAGACAAAAAGAAGGAGAAAGTCTCACCTCAACTAGGCAAATTAATGGGCTATGGATATGCCCGCAATCGATATCGATGCAAGTGAGTAGGGATTCCCATGCAATGGATGCACTAGAGCTATAAGTGTATGAAAGCTCAAAAAGAAACTAAGTGGGTGTGCATCCAACTTGCTTGCTCACGAAGACCTAGGGCAATTTGAGGAAGCCCATCATTGGAATATACAACCCAAGTTCTATAACGAAAAATTCGCACTAGTATATGAAAGTGACAAAAATAGGAGACTCTCTATCATGAAGAACATGGTGCTACTTTGAAGCACAAGTGTGGAAAAGGGATAGTAACATTGTCCCTTCCCGCTTTTCTCTCATTTATTTTTTTTGTTTGGGCTTCTTTGGCCTCTTTTATTTTTATAAAGTCTGGAGACTCATCCCAACTTGTGAGGGAATCATAGCTTCCATCATCCTTTCCTCACATGGGACAATGCTCTAAAAATGATGATCATCACAGTTTTATTTACTTACAACTCAATACTTAGAACAAGATATGAATCTATTTGAATGCCTCCGGCGGTGTACCGGGATGTGCTATGATCAAGAGTGACATGTATAAAAAATATGAATGGTGGCATTGCCAAAAATACTATGCCAACTACATGATCATGCAAAGCAGTGTGACACTGATGGTGCGTGCCATAATAAATGGGATGGTGGAAGTTGCATGGCAGTATATCTCTGAATGGCTTTGGAAATGCCATAATAGGTAGGTATGGTGGCTGTTTTGAGGAAAATATATGGTGGGTTTAATGCACCGGCAAAAGTTGTGCGGTACTAGAGAGGCTAGCAATGGTGAAAGGGTGAGAGTGCGTATAATCCATGGACTCAACATTAGTCATAAAGAACTCACATACTTATTGAAAAAGTTTATTAGCTATCAAAACAAAGTACTACACGCATGCTCCTACGGGGATAGATTGGTAGCAAAAGACAACCGCTCGTCCCCGACCGCCACTCATAAGGAAGACAATCAAAAAATAAATCATGCTCCGACTTCATCACATAACGGTTCACCATACATGGATGCTACGGGAATCACAAACTTTAACACAAGTATTTCTACCAATCCAGAATTACTCACTAGCATGACTCTAATATCACCATCTTCATATCTCCAAACAAATGCAAGGAATCACACTTCTCATCTTATTCAACGCCCTTTATATGAAAGTTTTTATTATATCCCTCTTGGATGCCCATAATATTAGAACTAAATTTATAACCTAAGCAAATTACCATGTTGTTTAAAGACTCTCAAAATAATATAAGTGAAGCATGAGAGTTCAACAATTTCTATAAAATAAAGCCACCGCCGTGCTCTAAAAAGATATAAGTAAAGCAGTAGGGCAAACAACCTAGCTCAAAATATATAAGTGAAGCACATAGAGTATTCTAATAAATTCACGATTAATGTGTGCCCCTCTCAAAAGGTGTGTAAATAAAGGATGATTGTGGCAAACTAAAAATCAAAGACTCATATCATACAAAACGCTCCAAGCAAAACACATATCATGTGGTGAATAAAAATATAGCCTCAAGTAACTTTACCGATGGATTGAAGACGAAAGAGGGGATGCCATCCGGGGCATCCCCAAGTTTAGATGCTTGGTTGTACTTGAATATTACCTTGGGGTGCCTTGGGCATCCCCAAGCTTAGGCTCTTGCCACTCCTTATTCCGTTGTCCATCAAATCTTTACCCAAAACTTGAAAACTTCACAAAACTCAACAGAAAACTCATAAAATTTGTTAGTATAATAAAATAAATCACCACCTTATGTACTGTCGTGAACTCATTATTTATTTATATTGGTGTAATATCTAGTGTATTCTGACTTCTCCATGGTTCGTACCCCCCGATACTACCCATAGATTCATCAAAATAAGAAACAACACATAGAAAACATAATCTGTCAAAAACAGAACAATCTGTAGTAATATGGAAATTTCATATACTCATGTAACTCCAAAAAGTCTGAAAATTATGAAAATTTAGGAAATTTGTATATCAATCTTGTGTAAAAATTTCATATCAAAATCACGTTTCTGTGATTTATTGTATTTCTGGCAATGAGCACAAAAGTTTCTGTTTTTCAGCAAGATCAAATCAACTATCACCGTAGACCATCCCAAAGGTCTTGCTTGGCTCACACACTAATTAAAACACCAAAACACAATTACTACAGACGTAATGTGTATATTCAAATAAACAGAAAAGAAAAATATCAGGTCGTCTCCCAACAAGCACTTTTCTATTAAGCCTTTTCGCTAGGCGTTGATAATTTTAATGATGCTCACATGAAAGATAATAGTTGAAACACAAAGAGAGCAACATGAAGCATGTGAAAAACACATCTAAGTCTAACATACTTCCTATGCATAGGCATTTTATAGGCAAACAAATTATCAAGGCAAGCAAAAACTAGCATATGCAAAGAAGAAGAAAGAAACAATAGCAATCTCAACACAACGAGTGGTAATTTAGTAACATGAAAATTTCTACAACCATATTTTCCTCTCTCATAATAATTACATGTAGGATCATAATAAAATTCAACAATATAATTATCACATAAAATATTCTCTTCATGATCCACATGCATGCAAAGTTGATACTTATCCAAAATAGTGGGAGTATCATCAAATAAAATCATGACCTCACCAAGCCCACTTTTATCAGAAATTTCATAAGATTGATCATACTCCAAAGTAGTGGGATCATTATTACCTAGAGTTGACACTCTTGCAAACTCACTTTCAATATTATTGCAAACATATTCATCATGAGGCTTAAATAAATTTTCAAGATCATAAGAAGAATCACCCCAATCACGATCATTGCAATAAGTAGTGGACATATCAAAATCAGCATCCCCAAGCTTAAGGTTTTACATATTATTAGCATAACTGAAATTAATAGAATTTATAATAACGTCATTGCAATCATGCTTTTCATTCAAGGAGCTATCGTGAATCACTTCATAAATTTCTTCTTTTAACACTTCATCACAATTTTCACATTCACGAATCTCAAGCAAAACTTCATAAAGATTATCTAGTGCACAAAACTCACTAGCAATTGGTTCATCATAATTGGATCTCTTAAAAACATCAGCGAGTGGATGAGGATCCATAAACCTTTTGTTTCTGATTTTCAATAAACACGCAATTATACCAAGCGAACAAGCAAACAAACCAAGTAAGACATAAGGGCAAAGGAAAAGGCAAATGAAAGAAGGACAATAAAAAGGCAAATATTTTTATATTTTCTGAAAACATTTTAGAATTAGGAGAGAGGAAAACGAGAGGCGAATGGCAAATAATGTAAGTGCAAGGGATGAGAGTTTGTGATGGGTACTTGGTAGGCTTGATGTAGAACCTCCCCAACAACGGCGCCAGAAATTCTTCCTGCTACTTCTTGAGCTAGCGTTGATTTTTCCCTTGAAGAGGAAAGCATGATGCAGCAAAGTAGAGATAAGTATTTCCCTCAGTTAAGAACCAAGGTATCAATCCAGTAGGAGGCACAAGCAAGTCTCCAATCTATGCACCTACACAAACACTACAAAAAAAACACACATCCGTGACATTTTGGGCCGAACGAAAATCTTTTCTGTCGTACTTATGACACTTCTATGACGATAACTATGACATAACCCGGTATCATCATAGATGTGGTGGGGTCCTACTTCTATGACAAAAAATCATGACAGAAAATGGGCTTTTCGTCTTGGGCGGGCCGGAGCCGCAGCTGCATGACATTCTTTGGGCCATCCATGACGGAAAAAACCGTGGTAGAAGCGAGGGCGTGGAAAATATCGGGGAGTCCCCGGTTACGGTGGGTGGTCGGGGGCCGAGCGATGCGCGTTTCTCTCGTACATACGCGCGTGTGTGCGAGGCATTGGGCTCTAACTGAACCCGAGCGAGGCGTTGGGCTCTAACTGAACCCGAGCGATTGCACTGCAGGCTACGCGTTACTGAACCCGAGCGATTGATCGATGGCTGTTAACTGAACCCGATCGAGCGATTCCTTCGCTACTGCTACTAACTGAAGCCGATCGATGCTGCCTCTGGATGAACAGTGAGCTTTGCGGGGGGGGGGGGGGGGGATGAACAGTTCCCGGTGGGGGTGGATGAACAGGACCCCGTGGCGTTGCCTCTGGATGAACAGTGAGCGCTGCTGGGGGTTTGGATGAACAGTTCCCGGTGGGGGTGGATGAACAGGACCCCGATCGTTCGAGCCGTTTGGGGCTGGATGAACAGGACCACCCCGTGGAGGGCAGGATGAACATTAGACGGTGGAGGGCTGGATGAACAGTAGCCCATGGAGGGGTGGTTGAACAGGAGCCCGTGGAGAGGGCTGGTTGAACAGTAGCCGGTGGACTAGCGCGCGGTGGAGGCTAGATGAACAGGAGCCCGTGGATGAACAGTCGCAGGTGGAGGATGGAGGAGGTCGACGGTGGATGAACAGTAGCCCGTTGAGGCTGGAGGGGGTCGACGGTGGAGATGAACAGTATCCCGCGGAGTCCCGTTTTGCGGTACGCCACACCCCTCCCGATGACAGGACCCCCGTTTCGACCGTAGCGCTCCAACACAAGTCCCTTTCCTCCGTTTTGCGGTACGCCACACCCCTCCCGATCAACAGGACTCTCGTTTCGACCGTAGGAGGTCCGTTTCCTCCGTTTTGCGGTACGCCAGACCCCTCCCGATGAACAGGATCCCATTTCGAATGTGGCCGGTCGAACACAAGGCCATTTCCTCCGTTCTGCGGTACGCCAGGCCTCGTTTCCATCGGCTGTTTCGTCCAAGCCGGTTGGCTCCCACGCGTTCCGTTTCCTCCCGATGAACACGACGCATTCCGTTGGCTCCCCATGAACACGATGACGACGCTGTTTCTCCGTTCCGACCCAGCCATGTACATGAGCCCTGGCCGTACGTATGCGCGAGTAGGCGTTCGAGACCCCACCCGTATGTACGTACGTGACCGTATTTACTTTCTTGCACCCTGGCCGCTGTACGTACGTGTACATGCTACGTGCGCGCCTCTACTACGACACGTGCGCGCCTCTACATCGACCAGTATGTACGTACACGTTCGCGACCTGAATGACAACGCTACGTACGCTTCGACCAGGTGGGTCCTGACTGTCAGGCACTTCCTTGCCTGCGAAGATGTAGCTGGTGGGTCCCAGCAGTCAGGGGGGCGAATCGTTTTTTTTTTGCCCGGACGCACTTCCTTGCGTGCGAAGATGTAGCTGGTGGGTCCCAGCAGTCAGGGGGAAACGTTTTTTTCGCAAATACGGTGGCCCGTCCAGTGGGTCCCCGCTGTCAGGTGGAGGAATAATTATTTTGCGCGTAATAAGGAGGCACTTCCTTGCTGCGGTCGTGGACCCAGCTGTCAGCCTCTCCATGACAGTACTCTTCCGATGGAAGTCGTTCCTTGACCACGTTGACCACGCCGCGCCGAGAGCACCAGGGCGGTGGACGACGGCGAGGCCTAGGAAGGGGACGACGCGGAGCCGGGGAAGACGCGGCAGTGGAAGCCCGCGCGGAGAGGGGTACGAGGGTTCACTGGTTCGGCTGCGGTGTGAGGCTGCCGTCGCCGCAGGGCCTGGCCAGCGGTGGGAATAGTAGGGGGCGGTGAGGCCTCCGCGGCAGCACAGCCGGCCACGGGAGGCAGGAGCATGCGGCACGACCGGCGCTGCTTTGGGCGGCTGGAGCAACAAGACCAGAGGTTGAAGAAGCACTACGGCCGTTGGATGGACATCGTACGGTCACTGGAGCTAGAATCGTTCATATTGACTAAGTTGACAAAGCACTCCGTCCCCGTCAACTTAGTAGGCCCACAAGTCAGCCTCCCACCAAGGTGGGTCCCAACCAGCAGGGGGAGTATTCATTTTTTGTGCGTAATAAGGAGGCACTTCCGGTGGGTCCGAGCTGACAGCGGGGGGAACGTTTTTTTCGCGCAATACGGTGGCCCGTCCGGTGGGTCCCAGCAGTCAGGGGGCAAACGTTTTTTTCGCGAAATACGGTGGCCCGTCCGGTGGGTCCCTGCTGTCAGGTGGAGGAATCATTATTTTCCGCGTAATAAGGAGGCACTTCCTTGCTGCCGTCGTGGACCCAGCTGTCAGCCTCTCCACGTACAGTCCACGTCCGATAGAAGCCGTTCCTTGACCACGTTGACCACGCCGCACCGAGAGCACCAGGGCGGTGGACGAAGGCGAGGCCTAGGAAGGGGACGACGCGGAGCCGGGGAAGACGCGGCAGTGGAAGCCCGCGCGGAGAGGAGTACGAGGGTTCACTGGTTCGGCTGCGGTGTGAGGCTGCCGTCGCCGCGGAATAACAGGGGGTGTGGGTGAGTAGAGGGATGGCCTGGCCAGCGGTGGGAGTAGTAGGGGGCGGTGAGGCCTCCGCGGCATCACAGCCGGCCACGGGAGGCAGGAGCACGCGGCACGACCGGCTGGAGCAAGAAGACCAGAGGTTGAAGAAGCACTACGGCCGTTGGATGGACATCGTACGGTCACTGCAGCTAGAATCGTTCATATTGACTAAGTTGACAAAGCCCTTGGTACGCGTCAACTTAGTAGGCCCACAGGTCAGCTTCCAAAACGGTACGCCCCAGATGTTAGGGGGAGGAATCATTTTTTGGGCGGGTGAAGCTAGAATATCCGAGATTGAAGAAGAAGCACGGCATCCGTTGGATGGACATCCAACGGCCACTGCTGCTAGAACCGTGTGTTGACTATAATAAGTTGACAAAGCCTTGCATACGCGTCAACTTCTTTTTTTAGGGGACGCGTCAACTTAGTAGGCCCACAAGTGTGTGGGAGAGAACTTATAGCCCATTTGCGATTTGTAAGAATGTACAGCCCATTTTTGAATTCTAATGGAATTTACTACAGCCCATTTACAGTTTGTTAAAAGTACAGCCCATTTTCTAGCTAGGACAACGATTAATAATTTCAACCAACCGTTCAAGACAGAATTCAATAAAAATTTCCCACATTTTGATGGGATCCGAAATATTTTTATCCCGAAATTTCTAGTCAGATTAAATATAAGTTTGTATTACGTAAAAATCTAACGAAACATTGCGCGCGCAACAATTAAAAATTAAGATTTTCAAAATCCATAAATAATATTTTATAAACTAATTCCGTGCTTGGTGCATTTTTTATAGTTACTGCCCAGTTTTTATAATTACATCCCATTTATTATTTTTTAAAGCCCATTTTCCTGTTAAGCCTAATGCATCCCTCCTAGGAAAGATTTGCAGCCCAGCGGGGCGGAGAATAACAAGTTGACCTTGCCTGGGTATTCCTCAAAAAAACGTATAGCTGGGCTAGCCATTTTCATCTTGAAAAAAATTAATATCTGGGCTGGATATCTGTCCTGGGCTAGACGGGCCACAGCCCGCCCAGTTAATACCCTGCTCTCCTCTGAACAACAACGAAAACATCGCCAAGAAAAACTCTGCAGTGCTCACGCCTCAAAAACACAAATACTGCTCGAGCTGCTTGGTCCCAGCTGTCGGCCGCACCTTGTGCAATTCTCTCGTTTATTGACTACATAGGTTGACAATGGTGTGGGACCGTGATGTCAGGAAACCAGGAGGAAGCAAAAAAATATAGTTGTACATAATAAGGAGGCACTTGCTTACGTACGGCTATGGCCCTAGTGGGTCCCTACTGTCAACCAGTCAAAATAAAGTCATCTCCTGAATCCTCATGTTCATTGACCATGTTAACAATGCTCGGCGCCACGGCGAGCGCAACAACTCGAAGGACGACGGAGAGGGCCTCGCGGGCCCTACGGATGGTCTGATACAGCGCCCGCTGCTCATTCAGGAAGCCAGGATCATCGGACACCTATGAGCACCTTCGAGAGACTGAGACGGCATGAAACGGTAAGGCCGCGCTTGGGAGCTCTGGTTTATTTCACAACTGTATTAAGATACAAGTGTAATTTACTCGTCATCGGAAACAACGCGTAAAATACAGGCGTAATGAAACCGAGGGCCCGAGGTCTGTAAGTAAAACCGGCGGGTTACGCGTGTAATTTGAGAGACCGGTGTATATTTTACTAGTCGAAATCGACCAACCAAGCGCTTCGCCCGAGACCATCTGCTTTTATTTACAAGCGTCAGTTTTACAAGCGGTTTTGGTTGGAAAACGACGATCCAATCACGGCCTAAGATGATGAGTTGGTCGGAAGATCATATGGTTTCACGTCTAACCTACCCGACTTGTCGTATAGGCTATGAATGAAACATAAGACGATGAACTTCTTAAGCACGGAAACAACAGAAGAGGATGATCTTCCTAACAAGCAAATCACTGGCATTAGATCGACATGCAAAACAATACGAAGCATTATTCTCAGGAGGCACGGTGAACAGCTCGTGATGCCGCATGCCACAACATTCCAAGCTCAACTTTGCAATCAAACACAAGGCCTGGCATTACATAGACAATATTCAGAACAAACTCTTAAAATATCTTACATAAGTCAACATTCATGTGACTATGCATCTCAGCAGAGTAAATATTTACTTCTGAACTGAAGACAGGAATAGGAAAAACGATCGACGTTGCTCACAGCAAAGGGCGTCCCACTCAAAAATATCAAATGCATGTCTTCTGGCTAACATCAATCAGCAAAAATTGACAAGGTTTTCCAATTCCAATATATTAAACTAATGTCAACTTTGACAAGCTTTTCCCATTCAAAATATGTAATGCCTATGATTGTGGAACGGGCAGGGTTTGTCATCAGTTTGTCATCTGATAGTCCGGTGGCTCAAGGTGACGACGAATGATTAGAGAACCATTCGATGTATTGTGCATGATGAAGTATTATTATGGAGGACACGAACCATCTGAACATTTTGTGCAGTTCCACTAAAATCAAGCTGAGCATCCCTGTGGATTTCGTATTTATATGCTGCCAGAAAACAAAGACACATCAGCACACACATGAATATTGGCCCCAGTGTCAACCCACCAATCGGTGGACTAACAAACTGAAAGTACGGTAAACAGATTACCATACCCAGATGCCCCATCATTGTTGCTTAGAGTGACATTGACAGACTTGGAGTCCTGTCCTGGCTTCTTGGTACTTGTTTGGGCACTTGTTTGCCCAGTGTTCCTCCGAACCACAAGTAAAGCAGCCATCTCTGCAGACTAGTCATGTCACCAGCGTCTACTAATACTCTGTAAAGCTTCTCGATCATTCCTTGTGTAATGTAGCACAAACAGTGACTGCTTCTTTCTGCAAAGTGGTAAGACCAACTGGACCCACTAATGCAGCAGTTTGCCTTAGACACATTGGCTCCTTTTGTGCAGTTCAACTAAAATCAAAGTCGGAATAAAACCGAGCTTTAATTTTGATATCCCTGTAAGCAACAAAAGGTATAAGGGAAACAATTACTGAGAAATAACGGTTGATGACTTGTACTCCCAGAAGAAAAACATCTACTGATCTACCTTATCTTAATGGGAAACAAAGCAGGAGAGTAGCAATTCTCAATCAGTGTGATTCATTCATATTAACTGAGACATTATCTTAACAATGCCTTGTTTCAACATGTATAAAGAACGACAAAGCAGAAAAGTATCATTCCTAAAACAATGCGACTGATTCATTTTAACAGAGACATTATCTTAACAATACCTTGGTTAAACATGTAGAAAGAACTACAAAGCAGGATAGTACCATTTGTAAAACACTGTAACTGATATATAATAACAGAGACATTATCTGAACAATACATTTCTTAAACATGTACTCCGGCCGATCCCTAACAGAAATGGTACTCCCGCCGATCCCTAACAAGTGTTGCAGTTTTGAACTAAGATTCAGTAGTTAATTCTGAGGAAAGTAGGTACTGACCTTTCAAGACCAAGATTTGAAACAACGCCTGAGGAGGATCTAAAGAGATCTCAACACATATATGGAAATCCGGTCTCATTTTGTGCAGTTCCACCAAAATTAAGCGAAGCAAAATGTCGCAATAGCAACAAGTTGAATAGATATCCCTGTTTTAACAGAGGCAAAAAAGGAATCAATTACTGGCCAATAAAGGAGGATGAAACATGCGGCCACAAAAATGGTAATCCCGCCAATCCCTAACAAGTGTTGCAGTTTTGAAATAAGATTCAGTAGTTAATTCTGAGAGTGGCATTGCTTAATTTTACCAGCGGCATTAGATTAACAAAAAGCATAAACAGTTCCAGGGGAGAGTGGGCGCAACAACAACATGTGCTTCCATCTACTTATAAAGGGGGTGATGCAGAGTTTGTTGTAACAAAGCAACAAGCATAATGTCTGGGTTGGTCCCATTTTTGTTCACTACTTAATGGGAAAAGACAGCAATACAATAGCTTCAATTCAACATTTATTTAAAACAGTACCAATACAAGTAGCACAGCATCTCAAAACACACTGCACGATCATGTGGATGAAGGCAAGTACCAACCTGTCATGACGCACACAAGATCACGTACGAATCTGCCAACACGAATAGGAAATCCAATCTCGTTTTGTGCAGTTACTCTGAAATCAAGTAAAGTCGCCGGTGAGACATTTAAGTTTGCTATAGCAACAAGTTGAATAGATATCCCTGATTTAACAGAGGCAAAAAAGGAAACAATTACTGCCAATAAAGGAGGATGAAACATGCGGCCACAAAAAGAAGCATCTACCTTATCTTGATGGAAAACAAAGTATAGGACAGTAGCATTTCTAAAACGGTTGCATTGATTCATATTAACAGAGAAATTCTCTTAAAATAGTTCAGTAGTTAATTCTGAGAGTGGCATTGCTTAAAATACAATAGCTTCAATTCAACATTTATTTAAAACAGTACCAATACAAGTAGCACAACATCTCAAAACACACTGCACGATCATGTGGATGGGACATGGGACATGCCAGCACCATGTGCGTCCACACGTATAAATGGGTGATGCAGAGTATGTAGCCAAGCAGCATATCTGCGTTGGTCCCATATTTGTTCTCTTTGAAACTTTTTCCGATGTGAGGGCAGCAAATCTAGTCCTGCACAAACTACCCGACCCCCCAGTTTCTTTCCCTTTTCAACAAAGAGTTGGGTTCCTTACAGATGTGTGTACTGGGTTACCCCCTTTTTCCCTTTTCGACCAACAAAGCGGCTGGATAGCTAGTCTATACTACTTTCCCTCCCTCCTTTCCTCATTGAACCACGTCCTAGATTCATGCTCCACCCCACCGCACCCTTCTTTCCTCTTTGAACCAAGACCTAGATTCGACTACAGAATCGAAAAAGATCAGCATGCAGCTAGACCAATGACGGTTTCAAAGAAACTTATACCTTAGGGTCGTCGGGATGTGGCAAGGCGTGCGGCGGGAGGTCGGATCTGCTCACACTACGTACGGCAGCGAGGAAGAAGGGGTCGGTGGCCCTCCCGCACAGGCGCTGGGTGAAAGAGAAAAGCGCAGCCGGCAGTGGATTGCCTCCCTCGCCGAAGGCGATAGAGTGAACGCTGCACCTCCTCCCCTTCCCGGTGCGACGGGATCCGGACGCCTCCTTCGCCAGCTGTCTGTGAGGGGGGTGAGAGAGACAGAGGCCACAATGCAGTCTTGTTTAGATCTGGTGAAGAGGGTGAGAGACAGTGAATATAGCAAACCCTAGCAAAGGAACGCTGAGCCTCCAGCGTGTATATATATATGTAGTGCGGCGAGAGTGTGGAGAGTGCAAACCCTAGCGAACAAGCGCTGAGGCTCCAGCTTATATATATACTGTAGTACGGACTGAGCTCCGGTGCCTTAACTGCACCTGCTTTTGGCTGTATGACAGGTGGGCCAGCCACATTTTGGGCCCACCTGTCATAAACCCAAAGGCAGGTGCACTAAAGTCAATGAAGCTGCGTCCATATAGTACTCGTGTATACGACTAATATATAGTGGAGTGGTTTTCTTATTCTCTCCATAACAATCGTTTTAAATTGTGTAAGTACGAAACGAAACTCTTTATTTAACGTACCAGTGAAGAAAACTACTACTCCCTCTGTTCCTAAATATTTGTCTTTCTAGAGATTTCAACAAATGACTACATACGGAGCAAAATGAGTGAATCTACACTGTAAAAAATGTCTATATACATCCGTATGTGGTAGTCCATTGCAAACCACTTGAAAGACAAATATTTAGGAACGGAGGGAGTACTTCCGATGAACTAACGATCCACGCGTCCTGGTCGCACTTCCTGTCCTTCACGTGCGGTACACTACCCTCCCTTAAGTGAACAACCACACATGCGCCAAATTATCGGAAACGTGTGAGAGTGTGTACAAATAAAGAATTTTAATTTCAATTATCGGAAAGGTTTGAGAGTATGTACAGTTTGCCCTCTCTAATAATTATGGTTTGTTGTGTTCGGCCTAAACTTGGTCAAACTTTACAAAGTTTGACTTCAGTCAAATCTAATATGCGGAGTAAATAAAAATGGAGGGCTACTACGTCCATCCGGGTTTTTAGTCCACACCATTTTTTTAATCAAAGTTAATAGCTGGACAAAGAAAATTACAGGGGAGCTGGAGACAAAGTTGTGAGAAGGCTTAGAAATCAATACAAAACTTATGCTCTTAGTACCAACGTCGATCCTTCTTCGAGGAAACATTTGGTTCATAGCCAATTGTGTGATAAAATTGCACCAACGTGAAAGACGACTGCGTCTCCAACGCAACCAAGGTGAACTGACGAAGGATATCATCTTTGTGGGTAACAAGCAAAGAGCACTGATGGAAGACAACTTGTTTTTCATTGAAAATCGATCAGCTTCACCAGCCGACGCAACCATGAGGCGCAACCATGAGCATCGATAGGTCATCGTGGTGATGCATCATCCATTTGGCATCAAGTTTGGGTGAGGCACCTATGAAGTTCGACAAATCCTCACTGTGGTCTGTTTCTTCTCAGTAGTCAAGCTCGAGGAAGGAAGAACCACGTGGCAGAGGACAGTGAGGCGGAACAACAATGGCCATCCAATTTTGTGCAGTTCCACTAAAATTGAGGAAGACATGCCCGGGTATGGAGATACGCATCGCTTTTCCAAAAATATAAAAAAGGGATATAGTGTTGTTACTTTGTTTTACAAGATTAACAACGACATCTCAATTGTCAATAAGAATTATGAAAAGTACACCAACAAACAGAAGCATCATGATTATCTTGATGGGAACTAAACCAGGATACCCGAGAAAAAAAGCATTTCTTCATTTAACCAGTGATAGTATTAGATTAGCAGCAGCAATAGGAGCATATGGACAATGACCGCACAACCACCATGTACTTTTTGTCGAAACAAAATGTATACCTCCACCGAGGCATAAATCAGGACAACTTTTCGAGTGGCATTTCCTCTATAATAGTAGGTGATGTTGGACCAGCCGACGAACCCTAGCTACTATACATGGGGAGCTGGGGAGTAGTCGCATAGAAGAAAACCTGCATGCAGCGACCTGGGGAGCTGGACCAGTACAAGAAGTTATACCTCAGGTGGGCGAGATGTCGCTTAGGCGGGCGGGCGGGATCTGCCCACACGACGGCAGCGAACAAGGGCGCGGAGGACCTTCGTCCGCGCCAGCGCCGGCTCCGAGAGGACGGTGCGCATCGGCTTCCTCCATCGCCGACGGCGACAACGTCAATGCTGCACCTCCTCACCTCCCGCAGCGGACGGGATTCGGCCGGATCTGTGACCACCGGTGAGGAGAGAGATAGTGTGGACACTGTCATCTTGTTTTGATATGGAGAGGGTGAGAGAGCGAGACGCGAGAAACTCTATCAAACAAGAGGCTATAATGGAGTAAAACAATCTCTCCATAGCAGTGGTTTTAAATAGAATACGCGCGTTCCCGGAAAAAAGAAACGAAAACTGGCGGACAATTTTTTAACGTACCAAGAAAGAAAACTCGATCAAAAACACGCCCCCGCTTCCAGGTCGCGAGAGTCGTCGCGCACACACACATAGACATAGACATGCATATCCGTGTTTACGTAAAATTCCATTTCCATCTCCATCTCCAATCATATTTGTCCAACTGGCACATTATTTACGTTGTTAATTATATACGCGGCAATATTAACGTACAACATCTCTTGTTTGCGGGCGTCCGGACCGCTGCCACGGCCGCTCCTGACCAACCCGAACCCTCTTCATCACCCGCGCGTGCTTCCCGCCCGAAACGGTCAGTGCCGCATTCATGCCCGGCCAGAGCGGACGCGACCTCTCACTGGCGCCGGCATTGAAGCGGCGCGCCGGCCGAGAGAGCGTCGCCCGCGCCGCTTCCTGGTGCACGCGACTGCTCCGTGTTCAAAGGTCGCAATAGCCGGCCACAACATGCATGTAAAAAGTTCTTGGGAGTCCGTGCTACAGCTAGCTGTCCTCCCCAACTCGTCAATCTCTTCCAGTAGTACTAGTACTCCATGGCGCGATCCATCGACAAGCAGGCGGGAAGTTATCGTATACTCGGTTTGCGGTGAGTGGCATGCCGAGCGACCGTGTGGGGTCGAGCCGTGGAGGAGGGTGAGACACGAACGCCACAGACGTGAATTAAACGTTGGTTTTGCTCGATGGCGCGATCCAACAAAACGAAACGTTGGTTTCTCTCCGTTTCCATTTTTTCTCCGGAAAAACGGAAACTTTCCACTCCATTTTCATTCCTACTCCAAGGTTGCCCCGTTACAACATTCCATCAAATACAAAGGAAAACTAACACGCATGCTGATGCATCTCAATGATTCACAGATCATAGCCAATATTTACTTCACAACTAAAGACAAAAGTTGTGAGAGCGTGTACGAAAGAAAAACTACTGATGGGGTCACTACGACTCAAACCCTAAACCCTAAACAGGATTTAATTTCCTGGCCAGGTAGAACCTGTCGAAGGAAAGACGGCTGGCACCCTCGGATCATACGATGCTTTTGTGCAGTTCCACTAAAATCGAGCTGAGCATCCCTGATGGCAAAGATATTGAAGAAGTGTGATTAGAATAATAGTACTGGCACTAGTTCATGAGACATAAACTCATCACAAGTAGAAGCCGGTAGAAGTAGAGAAAGATCGACATGGAGATGGAGCTACGTGGGGAGCTGCGGCAGTGGAGCAAGCCGGCTCCAAAAGGAAGATGGACTACCTGGGACGTCGGGCTGTAGCTAGAAGGGCGGTTGGGACGCGGCATCGGCCCATACCGCGGTGACCCCCGATTGGGACGCACCGACTGTGGATTTTCTCCCTCGCCGATGTCGACCGCGTCTACGCAGAACATTGTTCCCTTCCCCCAGCTGCGGGATCAGGCCGGATATGTGACCAGCGGTGTGGCCACCGTCGTTCGATGCTTGTGAAGAGAGCAACCCAAGCAAGCAGGCTTGTAGCTTAGGCTCCTGCTAGTGTATATATAGTGGTTTTCTTTTTCTCTCCATATCAACCATTTTATATTGCGTACGTGTCATTGAAGAGTGAAATGATGGTTGCTTCTTCCGACTAACTTACTGTGTGATTTGACTGCTCCTTTAGTGGCCCCTACACGTACTCCCCCTACGTGTATGCAACAGTCACACGTACACATGGACGCAAAAACGCGCGCGACGCCCTAATGCATGCATGTCCGAGCACACGACGGAACACACACGGTCACGCTCAAGTGCTCAACCTACACGTGCATGCACACACATACTCAGCCAGGGTGAGCTAGTGACCGTATAAACACCGGAAAATGTATATATTGAGCGCAATGAGCGTATTATGAAGTCCACTGACCGTATTTTTACAAATATACAGTGACAGACAGTGTATTTATCTCGTTTGAAATTAAGCCATATTAACCGGAGAGGAGGCAGTATGGACTAGCATTACTTTGTGTGTCCCGTCAACTTGCCGAACGAGGAGAAGCTTGCAGGACGGGAGAAGCTTGCGCGCGGTGGCTCGCAGGACAAGGAGAAACTTTTGACTAATGCAAGCTGTCCTTCGCTCAGGCGGTGGACGTGCAACAGTTAATTCGGTGTCAGATTGCCAGAAGCATACACTATACTAGTACTATTATTGTTGCACTTCCCGAAGAGGCGAACAGCCAAGCGCAAAGTTTACTAGTACTACTACTATAGTCTATAGAGGTACTATACTAGTACTAGGAACCGGATGGAGGAGCGTCTGCACTCTTATTATATTTTTAAAATGTGATAAAGCAATCTTCAACACATTTGGTTCTCTTCGAGGGTTCTCGCATGTGATAATGGAAGTTGATTGCATGGAACACTCGCCACAATTCTCGCTTAATTCTGGCTCATATCCTGTTACAAATAGGAGCGCTCGGTAATATTTCCTCTCTTTTTTGTTATTCAGCATGTAAACAGGTCAGCAAACCTTGCGGCGCATCTTTGTGCGAACCGTGCTTGCTGCACTTTGAATGTGGCCGAGAGCTGGCTTGATGAAACACCTCGCTTCCTACTTCTTTTTTTGCGGGGTACCTCGCTTCCTAGTGACCAGTGTCTTGGCTGATCGTCCTAAGAATGCTTATATATGAATAAAGCTCTCTCATTTACCCGCAAAAAAGATTAAGCCATATTAACCGGAAAGGAGGGAGTATGGACTAGCACTACTTGTTGGTGTGTCCCGTCAACTCGCAGAACGAGGAGAAGCTTGCAGGACAAGGTGAAGCTCGCTTACGCCTTTTGACTAATGCAACGTACCTCGCCCAGGCGGTGGACATGCATCAGTTCATTCGGTGTCAGATTGCCAGAGGCATACACTGTAGTACCGAACATGCGGAGTACCATCATTGTTCGACTTCACGAAGAGGCGAAGAGCCAAGCGCAAGGTTTAGTAGTACGAGTAGTACTACTACTAGAACCGCATGGTGGAGCCTCTGTACTCTTATTTTTCTTAATCTTTGATAAAGTACACATTTATTCCGGAGAAGGGCGGAAAACGGCAGCCCAACATGTAATGATGATATCGATCAACCATGCTCGAATATATCTTGGCCTCCGTGCGAGCCCGTCTGTGTGTTCTCGCTCCTCGTCTCTCTCAAGGAACGGCGGGTTGGCCATTTTGCCGTCAATTGAGATCGGTTTGCTCACACTCCGGTCCCACATGTCAGTGATATGCCAAGACGAGGTGCGTTGACCGACTGGCCATACGCGTACTTGGTTTTGCACCTTCATACTACTCCTCCCTCCGTCACAGTTTACAGGGCGCGCTTCATTATGATGCATTTCTCTCAATGCATTTCCACCACCAGAGAGACTTTAGACGCGTTTGGTTTAATGCTCAATTAATTAGGGCGTGGTAACCGCAATTTTCTCTCGATGTAGTACTACGGAGTGGAGTACGTGCATGCATGTGTCTACCCGGGGTGGAAGCACTGCATGCATGTGTGTACGCATTATTTCCTCTAGTAATAGACGCCGTGCTATAACTACCAATGCTATTTTTCAGGCCGACGCTAGTCGCCTTGGTCCCAGAGATTTTCTTTTTCTGAAGCGCGCTCTATAAACAGTGACGGATGGAGTAGTATGAGCGGATTCAAAGAAGAGCGTATTGATGGTTGCTTCTTCCGAGCAACTTACAGTGGGAAAGGTGGGGCTTATGATTTGACTGCTCATTACTCACTATTAATGCGGCGCAACGACCGGTCTGAGTCTCCCATGCGGCTGTGCACTACCCCCTCGGTTCTTAAATATACTCCGGAGTATTTGTCTTTCTAGAGATTTCAACGAGTGACTACTCAAATATTTGTCTTTTTAGAGATTCAAATGGACTACTACATACGGATGTATATAGACATATTTTAGAGTGTAGATTCACTCATTTTGCTCCGTATGTAGTCACTTGTTGAAATCTCTAGAAAGACAAATATTTAGGAACGGAGGGAGTACACATACGAAGCAAAATGAGTGAATCTACACTCTAAAATATGCCCATTTGAAATTTGTAAAAAGACAAATATTTAGGAACGAAGGAGTATAATTTTGTGCATGGCACATGGACCCGGATGCCGAAGAGGCTTCTGGCAATGCTATCAAGCTTCCAGCATTTGTTTACATAATTGACGTACTATGCAAATAATTTTCCAGCGACATGAAATTGTACAATGGTGTGAGCTTTCAGCTTTTGTTTCGTGTGTCTTGCCATCGATGCTCTTTCGGAAACAATAAAAAACTAACTTCCTTGCTAATCAGAGCTAATATTTACATCACAACTGAAGACAAAGTTGTGAGAAGGTGTTAAATTAAAATTGATCCATGCTTTCATTGGCAGCAACGTCCCCCCAGCTCTGTCTAAATCAACAAGGCATGTTGGGAAAAAAGTAGCTGTCTGGAGCATGCAACATTCCGATCATTTTGTGCAGTTCCACTAAAATAGAGCTGAGCGTCCCTGTTCCAAAGATATTAAGTGTGATTACGATAATAGAGGACTGCTGATGAAACAATAAACACACAAATAGAAGCCGGTCACCTTTGCAGTCTCTCTTAAGACTAACTAGTTGGAGAAGATTAGGCTCGGAGTTGGATGAGGAGGATAGAGCAAAACCAATCTCCCTTTGTGCAGTCGCAATGAAATGTAGAGACGTTGCCCGTGTGACATTTTGGCAGAACTGCACAAAACACTCTTAAGAAAAAAGTGATTTGTGCAGTTCACCAAAAGGTCGCAATAGCAACGAGGTGAAATGGATAGCCCTGTTTGCAAAAAAGAGGTAGAAAGGAAACAATTACTGGCCAATAACAGTTGATGACACATGCGACGACAAAAAGAAGCATATTCCTTGTCCTAAGGGAAGATAACAACACGGTTGTGTTTGTCTAAAACGGTGTGAGGACGAGATTGCAATATGGAAAGTACGCCGGACGAGCTACGTTTTGGGCAAAGAACTATGGAAGATCCACATGCAGCGACGTGGGAAGACGGGCAGTGGAGCAAGGCCGGAGGGGATACCTGGAGGTCGTCGGGATGTAACTAGGTGAGCGGCGGCGGGCGGAATCTGCCCATACTGCGGCAGCGAGCAGGTGGCGTAGGCCCTACCACGCCGGAGCTTGGTCAGAGAGAACGGCGTGTGCCGCAGATCGGGACGTGCTGCCTCGGCGCCGTCGAACGGAGAAACGATGCACGTCCTCCCTTTCCGCCGGCGGACGGGATGCGGCCGGATCAGTGACCAACGGTGAGAGAGAGAGAGGCCACCGCAGCCTTGTGTGAGATACTCTGAAGGAGACAAACCAGGCAGGCAAGCTCCATTGTATATAGTGGAGCGGACTACCTTTTTTCCATAAAAATCGTTTTATATTCTGTGTGCGTGCCATTGAGCGATATAACTTTATTTAAAAATAACGCGCCAACGCATCAAGTCGAACTTTGTTTCGTGCACGCGTGGTACACGACCTCCGTAGGTAAACAACCGCTACACGCGTTCAAATTAGCACGTGGGCTGCCATTTCGTACAGAAATGAGCTCCACCCTGTACCCGCGCGGGTGTGGCTGGGCACGAAGCGTGAGTACGTGCACGGTGCACCTATTCTCTTCTTGTATACGTACACCACCTACATGGGGTTGTGTGAGAGAGATACAAACGTAGAGAGATATAGTGTGTGGGTTCGTGAGAGTTTTTTTGGGGGGGAGGGGAGGGTGGGGTCAATCAAAAAATGTAACATATGCAATGTGTGTGAAATAGACTCCTGGATATATCATATATATAGAGGGGCCAATCCACGAGAAGAGAGTGGAGGTATCATCGGCTTGAGGTGTCCATATAATCGAAGAGAGGGATGATGATGTGTGTGTGTGCGCGCGCGATCGATAAAGAGTGTCATCGAATTTGTGTGTGCCCACGTCAAACATATAGAGTGGCTGGCCTACTGGAACGTGAGGGGACATGTGCAGTTTGTCTCTGTGGCATGGATACCTACCTACAACGCTCGACTATCGGTGTGTGGTGGGGGGAGGCCTAATTAACTATAGAGGTACAATGGCCGGTATATGTGTGGAGGAGGAGAGAGGCCTACCTCATGTATTAAGGGAGATCGATCATCATCCATGCATATGTGTAGGAGAGGAATAATGTTGGGAGAGAGACAGAGCTAGAGTGTTGGAGGGGGTGGTAGTGGAGTTGCTTCTAACAAATGGTGGGATACGCTTGCTAGACAACTGGAGGGCACGCATGCAATATCAGTAAGAGAGGGGATGGCTGCCTGTCTGTGCACGTGCGTGTGAGAGACGGGTCAGGAGGCATGCACGAATGATGGGGGGCGATATGGATGTGGTAAGCAGACATAACTACATAGGAAGATCAGTCGTCCTTTGTCAAAGAAAGGAGAGACAGAACTTGTGAGGTACGTCGATCGATGGGGGGGAATAGTTAAAGTCGACCTAGGTATATGTTGGGAGATCGATCGGTATACATGCATGTGTGTGTTAGAAGCAAATGAAGCACGGGGAGAAGGATAGAGAGAGAGGGATGCATCTAGGAGGTGGTGCGAGAGTCATACTATATCGAGGGGGGAGAAGTGTGCGAGTACGAGATCGATGAAAAGAGTGGTGGGAGTGAGGCATGGACGGTGATAAGAGAAGAGGGGAAGCTTGTGTTTTGTGCTAGGCACACCTGGCTAGAGAGGCATATCGATCGATGTGTGCCGTAAAGAAGGAGCTGGGGGGCCTACACACACCGTGGGTGAACGACCTAAAGTGAAAAGACGAATTTGCGCGATGGAGCTAGAGAATGCTGAGGGAGGGTTAGAGGGATGCGGGCGTCTGCATGCACGAGAGAAAGTTAGCGCTAGCTAGCTACAAAGATAAGAGGATTGTGTGGGTGTAAAAGACGAATAGAGATCATACTTCATTATAAAAAGCGAATTCGGATATTTGAAGAATTTATCATAGTGTTTTAAACCGACGCATGTGTGAATATATATAACGGTGATACACATGGTGTGGTTATGAACATGTTATACTACATATAATATATTTTATCTCTACTCTTATAAAAAACGGAGTTGTTGATGATGGTGCCATCCTGCAATATAGGCCGTCCGATTTATATCTGACGGATAGGAAGGAAACTATGGCAATTTTGAAAAAAGATACCCACACCCCTCTCCATATTTGCAAATTAGGCCTCCCCTTGATCATGTTGATGTTCTGTGGAACGCATGGGCATCTTGCTAGTACTACGTATAACATATAGAACATTGATCATAATTTGGGCTAATGTGTGGCTTTTGCAGCTCAGGTCTAAATACTTGTCATAATGTAGGGGGCGGGGCACTATACTATGTGTGATAAACACGGTGTACACGTATGGAACATGGTTTAGATTATGAATATATAGTTAGTACATCAAATGTACTATTATTTGGAATCAACATCAAGTGTATTCAAAAAATAGAATTCGAGTTCATGTAGTACACATAGTTCATATCTATCTCTATAGTAATCATGTGGTGTGTTATTAAGGTAATACACGAATGATGGTTGAAGTTGGCAACAATCATGATTGTAGATTTGTTATTGAAATAGAGAAACGAATTCAAATTCAGTTCGAATTGCAGCGGTAGTATAGACATTTGGAATGCACTAAAATGTTGGTATGAGTAGGTTACATGCATTATACAGCAAGCGGAAAAATTTAATTGGACATAACATGGATTCATACTACCGAATAGCATTTAATTGCACTAAATTGTTGGTATGAGTAGATTTAAATAGCATTTTTATAGTAAAACAGGGCAAGACTCTCTCTTTGTGTGGTGTGAATAGTTTTATTTTTTCGTTTTCTTTTTGGTTGAGGGAAGTGCGAATTGATTTGGTACGTACAAGTACAATATTACACATTAGGCTTGTCCCTAAAATTCAACCCGCGCCTTGTTATATCCCAAAAATTCAGATATCGTGCTCCCAAAATTGGCGCCATCACAACCCGCGCCTTGCTATCCCAAAATTACAACGCGCGCGAAAACTCCCTCCATCTGCCAAATCCCGACACGCGAAATCCCCCTTCTAACCCTGAGCCGAAAGGGCCGCTGGTTCAAATCGGTGCGGGGTACTTTTGTAACACACCCTACAATTTGGACAAGGGCGTCCCTAAGTCATGGTTCACCCCCTCCCATCGCCTCCTTTTTGCCATTCGAAATCCCAGGCCGCCATAACCTCTCCGCTCTAGCGGCGAAACCCCACACTCCTCCGTCCGCCACGTCACCGCTGCCCAGCCGGAGCCTCTTCCCCGACGACGTCGTCCACCGCAACAGCTCGACGTCCCTCGTCCACCTCCCCGGATGAGGATCCGTCGTCCATCTCGTCGTCCCGCCGGTTCAGCCGCCCCGTCTTCCACCTCCAAGGAGCTACTCCGACGATCGCCTCGTCTATCGCGGCTGCTCCATCCCCACAGTGCCGCCTTAACTTGCTCCACCGGAACCGCAGCATCCTCACCGGCTCCTCGGACGAAGCCGAGGCCTACTCGGCGCCACCAAAGAGGTTGTACACTCATCGCATCACACCTTCTCCTTAGCTCGACCTCCCAGCGCCGACGGTGCTCCATCCCGCACCTCCATGGAGCGGCTACCTTGAAGCCGGTGTCGCGGGCGACATCTCCACGGCGTCTCTCCTCCAGTGCGAGGCCCCTTCGGCGGCGGCGTCCATACCAGCCGGATCTGCTGCTCCTGCTCCGGATCTCGCTCGCTCGCTCACGTTGCTGCTGCTGCTCCGGCTCTCGCTCGCTCGCCCAGCTGCTGCTGCTCCGGCTCTCGCTCACTTGCTCGCGCTGCTGCTGCTGCTCCAGCTCTCACTCGACCGCTCGCTCGCCTAGCTGCTGCTGCTCCGGCTCTCGCTCGTTGGCCCGCGCTGCTGCTGCTGCTCTCCCCCTCACTCGTGTTGCTGCTCTGCTCCGATTTAGCTACACTTCAGTCGACTGAATCGACTTTTGGGTCAGTCTATTTTCAGGGGGTGGGGGGCTCGCCGGAGTTAAGGAAGAACCACCCGTAGTGGGGACGGGGGCTCGCCGGAGAGGTACCCCACTATCAATCTTAGGATTCAGGGTGGGGGCGGGGGGCCTATAGGGCGGGCCGGGGCGGCGGTGGACCGGCGGTGGGGAGTTGTTTCGGGGCGGCGAGGCGGCGCTGGGGCCAGCGGTTCGGCCGGTGGTGGCTGGCGACTCAGGGGGGTGCAGGTTGAAGATGAACTGCACGCCCTCCCTAAACTACATGTCAAGTGCCTCTCTGCTACCATTGCGTTCAGTTTTGACAGTAACATTCAAATTCCATAGTAAATTTCAGTTTCAACAGTTAAGTCAGGTCCAAATTAATGTTGAAACTTGAGTTCTAAATTAATTGTGGAGCACATATCGAGGAAGCAATGAATAGTATCTCTGTCTAATATCGGGTTCACCTAGGGTATGCCTATGTTGTTCATCTTGGGTGGGAAACAAATAGTAAAGCAATCATCATCTGTCTTTTTATTAAATTAAAGCAATCATCAGCCTGCTATCATTATTTTTGGATCCATCCACTGGTTGTTACCATCACTCTAAATTTCTGCATGCTCTCCTTACATAATCTCACCATATTTTTTCGTATGCATGTCAGATATTGTACACAGTCATGCTGAACATGTAGAGAAAAAGTTTTGCGCGGCAATACAATGTCATGCAGACATTGCTCCATGGTGGGTTCCATGGCAAACCCTCCCCACCCCTCTCAAGATTGTAATCCAGAGGAAGGTATCTGTTTTGAGGCGGATTCAGACGCCGCTGACCACTCCTATTTACCCCCCAAGGTGTTTGCTCTACCTTGGCATGATGATGTTAGTCATATCATGCATATGTTGCCTTGCAGTGCCTACTTTTGACATCATATATGTCATCTGCTTAGTTTAGACATGTTCTGTAATGCCACCTGTTTAGTTTCTATATCATATATGGGAATTGTGCAGTCGCATGTCTTTTAGCCAGCCATAATATACGTGAAATGTGCAATGCCATCCTGTTTAACCAGGCATCATATATTTGAATGATATCTTGCCCATCCTTTTCTTCATTACATTTCCATTTGTCGACAATGTTTGTACATTAAACTACTCTTCCTGTGAATCAACCATTTGGGTGGGAGATTGAAAAATCTGGAGTGAAAACAAGGCCTTCAGCGCGGACAGTGCTACCTGTCGAAGCAGATCTCTTGTTGGGTCCCGATAGCTCCTCAAAGATGGATTCAGAGACAGATGACCAGTCCTATTCCCCCACCGAGGTGTATGCTCTAACTTGGCACGGTTATACTGCTCATATCATGCATATGGTGTCTTGCATTGCATAGATTAGACATCATATAGACAATATTCAACACCATGTTCTTAGTTTAGACATCATATCTAATGCCCTCTAATTAGCATATAAATCACATATGTGAATTAAATGATGCGATCCTGATTACTTAGATAACATGTAGGTGAATTATGTAATGCGATCCTGTTTAGTTATTCATCATATCTTTCAATTATGTTATGCTATGCTATCCAGTTTAGATAGACATCATATATGTGAAATTATGTCATGCTATCCGTTTTAGTTAAACAATATACATGTCAACTATTTCATTCCCTCTTTTTTCCACACTATCTATTGCATCTGTCTCTCATACAATGTCTGTACATTCAACTATGGTTCATGTTTATCAGCCATTCGAATTGGAGCGGGTGATGCCAGCATCTAGCAGACTAAAAACACGGTCTTCAAATAAAACAGTGCTACCTCTTGGTGGAGATAGCACCCCGGTTGTACATGCACGAGAACCAGCCCTACCACACGTAACCCAAACTCTCGTAGATTGTACCCCTACTGCGATGGACAGAGAACCAGCTTCACCCAATCTAACCCCAACCCCAGCAGATAGTAACCTAGTTCCTGTTGACACAGCAGCATCTCCACAACAGAGCTCCCAAACAAGAGCAGTTAGTAAGGCAGTTCCAGTGCCCAAAGGGCCAGTACTACCACGGCAAACCCCAACTCCACCAGTTAGTACGCCTATTCCTGTGGAGGAAGCACAACCAGCTAGTCGCAGTTTAGCATCTATCGCCTTTGATGTTGTTAAATCGTATGTGCGTATCTTCCCATCATGGAAATATTATACTGAAGATGAAGGAAAATGCGAGTTGCAGGTGTTTGTCCAGGAGTTATGTGTAAGTAATGTTATTCATGGCAATTACTTTGCTTTGTCCCATACATCCTACCTCCATGATGGTTATAATACAGCAAATTTTCCCATTTTTCTCTATAGAGAAGGACCGATTTGGAAACTCAGGATGAGGTAACCTGTGCTAATACCTCTGCTATCTTCAAGAATGCTTGGTGGTAGTATCGTAATTACCTGAAGAAAACGTACTTCACCGGCAAAGAAACTCATCAAATTCCCTTACGTTCTCCTGAGACACATTTACTGGACGATGACTGGGAACGCCTTGTTCTGTACTGGTCCCGAACCAAGAATGTGGTAGGGTCTATGAGCTCATTTTCTATTTTAAGTACTATATTCTTGCGTCTTACTGTACTCTGTTCATGTAGAACAAGTGCCTAAACCTGAAGAACAACTGTTCTAATTTAAGATTCCATTTCTATCATAGTTCAAAAAAGTGCTAGGCGTTAATTGTGCGTTTTGCCACCGCCTTGCGCTTTACTGACCAAAGCGCATGCTTATGCGCAGTTATGCACAGATTAAGCGTAGTTATGTGCAATGCGTTTCGCCAACGCCTAGAGCCTAGACGCGCTTAAGTGCTCGCTTAGGCGCGCCTTTTTTAACTATGATTGCTATCGTGCATACTGCTTTGCTCTTGTATCACTGTATTTACTCATACAAACTTATTTTTAAATTGAAGGATCCAATCGAAACTTCAATGGCACAACAGGTATGTTCACGCATGTTTCTTTAACAGGCTTGCTCTTATCAATAGCTCTGTTGATTCCAATTTCAGTTGTGTATACAGTTGACTTCTCATATCATGCACATTACTAGCATCACAACAGAGCCAATAGTGTTGTTGTACATGTAGACCCGTGGTACCCATCAGAAATCTTGTTGTGTCGTGTAGTTTCCCACGCTTTGTATTCTTTCACTGTTGCTTTGTCTTGAACTGATATGATTTGAACCGTGTCTCTATTTTGATTTGGCAAGACAATGCAGTGACCATAGGACATAGACAGAAGACTTGGTTGTTTAATCCTGTCCACCTTACTAATAAATTGGTTCACCGAAATGAGTTTCATATACTAGTACATGCTAAACTGTTATGTGTCTGCTTGTTTCTTCTTTTAGAATGCTGACAAAATATTGGGGAAGAGTGCCTTATTAAGCAATGGTCAAGGAAGTAATGCAGATAAGGTTCAGGATAGTGACACATCCTTGTTGGTCTCCAACAAAGCTGATAAAACGGCTAAGGAAGACTATCTCAAATATAGTGAGACAACCCCAAAGTTCTGTCTTGGTTTAGTGTTGGAGTTACTGGCCACTACCGCTTGCACAAGCTATTCAAACTCACTGTCTGAATCAGTTCGGTTTCTTGAGTCTCAACTACAAGCTGAAAGACATCGATCAGCTGTGCTGCGACAAGAAGCGGAAGGACTGCGGAAGTCCCTGGAGCATTCAGATGCATACTTTCTGGTGCAACAGCAAGCGTTGGAGGATTTTAGCGCCAAACAGGACAAAGCTAATAAGCTTGCTAAGCTTATTGCCGGCATGGTGGATACCACGTTTCTTGAGCTCTTATGAAGTTGTTTCAGTTATGCTCTTGTTTTGCTGCCGCGTTTATTTGCACTGGTGGCCAATTTTGACGGCCAGTGTATGTAATATGCTGCTTTGTTCCCTATATTTGCACTGGTGGCGAACTTTGATGCCCAGTGGATGTAATATGTGTAATAGCGGTAATAGGCTAGCGTTAATTGCTTGCTTATTTATTTCCTTATTGTCTTATTTAGTTGTTTGCTTGTAGTCACTGCAGTTCTTTTTCTGTGTTTTTCTAGTGGCCACAATAACCTATTTTTGGAAGCTAGGCCAAAATAATCATGGCAACACACGGACTGTTGTAACCATGGGCCTCCTGCGGGCCGTATGATCCATAGGCCTTCTACGGGCCGTAGGATCCGTTGGCCTTCTATACGGGCCGTATGATCCATGGGCCTTCTACGGGCCGTACGATCCATGGGCCTTTTACGGGCCATAGGATCCATGGGCCTTCTATGGGGCGTATCATCATTTCGCCTATCATGGGCCGTACTATTCATGGACAATAACAGGCCGTTTATTGGCCGTATTTGATAACTCTATGAAAACAGCCCAACGGGTTTTTTTCTACATGAAAACGGCCCAACGTATTAACGGGCCGCAAATGGGCCGACTGTAACCACGGGCTGAATTTGGCCGACAAGCAGAAAATGACAGTAACGGGCCGTAAGTAACCGAATGCTGGAAATGAGCCCAAGAATAAATGGGCCCTGAGAAGGCCGAAAGATATCATGGGCTGGAAACGGCCCAACGGAATAATGGGCCGTTAATGGGTATAAAGTGATACACTATTCATTACGGGCCAGTTTTACCACGGGCCGTTAAGGGGCTGAGGGTTACTAAGGGCCTCATATGGGCTGAAAGACGTCATGGGCCATACATGGGCCGGAAGTTAAAATGGGCTGGAATTATATTGGACGGCCCAGATGACGCTACTGGGCCTAATTCGGATAGGCAGTAAACGGGCCCTGGGATAGCGGGCTGTAAATGGGCTATATGCGAACAGGCTGTTAACAGGCTTGCCATGGGCCGGCCTGCCACCTTTTGACCAAGTCAAACGGGCCAGCCTTTTCACACGAATGGGCCTGTGTTGGGCCGTCCCACGTGTCGGCGTATCATAGGCGCTTTGGGTCCAATGTGTGGATGACATCTGTCCCAACGGTGAGCCAACACATGTTTCCTCCAGCCAATGATGATTTTACACGTGGAAATCCCCATTGGTCGGGGCTGTTAACGGGTTATCGGATCCAAAACCGGACCCGATAGCTTAACGGCGTTCTGTTACGGTGGATGCCACGTGTCGGTCACCCTTGACGAAAGCACTTCTGTGACGCGCGATTTATCGTCATGGAAGTGGACACTTCCGTGATGATAATTTTGGTAATGTCATGGAACACTTCTACGACAGCACAGGTATGACTATCTTGATTCTGTCATAAATTTGTCATGGATGTACATGCATGATAGAAAACGTGACCTACTGTGACAAACACGTGTCCTCACAGAAGTGTATTTTTTTGTAGTGAAACTAACAAACACTTGCACTCAAACATGAAAAAGTGGTTGTCAATTCCTTTACAGTCTCGAACAAGAGTAAGATCTAATAGAGATAGGTATAAAATATTACTAAAACATAAAACAAAGTAAAAACGAATAAATTGCAGCAAGGTATTTTTTGGTTTTTTGGTTTATAGATCTGAAAATATATGATGGAAAATAGATCTGGGGCCATAGGTTTCGCTAGAGGCTTCTCTCTTGAAGATAGCATACGATGGGTGAACAAATTACAGTTGAGCAATTGATAGAAAAGCGCAAAGTTATGACGATATCTAAGGCAATGATCAGGAATATAGGCATCACATCTGTGACAAGTAGACTGAAACGATGCTACATCTACTACTATTACTCCACACATCGACCGACTCCTGCCTGCATCTAGAGTATTAAGTTCATAAGAACAGAGCAACGCTTTAAGGAAGATGACATCATGTACAGGGATAAACTCAAGAAATATGATGAAAACCCCATCTTTTTATCCTTGATGGCAACAATACAATACATGCCTCGCTACCTGATACGTCTCCAACGTATCTATAATTTTTTATTGTTCCATGCAATTATATTATCTGTTTTGGATGTTTTATATGCATTTATATGCTATTTTATATTATTTCTGGGACTAATTTATTAACCTAGAGCCCAGTGCCAGTTTCTGATTTTTCCTTGTTTTTGAGTTTAACAGAAAAATAATATCAAACGGAATCCATACGGAATAAAACTTTACGATGATTTTTCTTGGACCAGAAGACACACGTAGGACTTGGAGAGGAAGCCAGAAGAGTCCCGAGGGCTCCACAAGCCCTCAGGGCGCGCCCCCTGGCTTGTGGGCCCCACGGGAGTCCCCCAACCCTAATCTTTGGCCTATAAATTTCCAAATATTCCCAAACGACCAGAAGCGACCACAAAAATACTTTTCCGCCGCCGTAACCTTCTGTACTCGTGAGGTCCCATCTTGGGCCTTTTCTGGCATCCTGCCAGAGGGGGATTCGATCATGGAGGGCTTCTACATCAACTCTATTGCCCTTCCTGTCATGGATTTAACACGGCAGATGCCCTTGTGAAAGGACTTAGGTGTGGAGCCATCGCAACATAGGTTAGCTTGAAGGGGTTGAACTAGACAAAGGACAGAAGGAGTTTACCCAGGTTCTGTCGGATTTCGGGTTTCGGCAAAACCCTTGAGGTTCGAACACTGGGGTGCGCACAAAGATCTCCCCCTACCTAATCATGCCTTCAACCTCACCACGATCTCAAGGCCTAGCTCAACGAACCCGCAACACAAGAGACACGAGATTTATACTGGTTCCGGCCACCGTTGTGCTATAATCCCCTACTCCAGTGTGGTGTGGTGGATTGCCTCTCGGGTTGAGGATGAACAGTACAAGGGGAAGAACAGCCTCCTGAGGAGAGGTGTTCTTGTGCTTGGTGAACTTGTGTGGTTGAGGGACAGCTCAATCATTTGTCCCTCTCTATGGTGGTGGCTAGCCCTATTTATAGAGGCCCTGGTCCTCTCCCCAAATAATGAGCGGGAACGGAGCCAACAACTGCCAAATTCGAAGGGAGACAACTAGTACAAGTTATCCTGACTAAAGGTGGTCTTCGCCTGCCAAAGGCTCTGGTGGTGACGCCGTCTTGGGCTCCACGGTGACCTTCGTCCTGCCGTCCTGCAGGTCCTAGTCTTGTTGCACCGATATGGAAACCTTTGCCTGATGCCTCGGGACTCCTCGCCTGCGCTTGCCCCTTTAGCACCAAAGAGGAAATGAGGACACTACGCGCGCTGGCGCCCGCCTGGTGCTAGTCGTCATGGCTTGCATCACAGGAACCTCGCAAGGTGTCCCTTGCCTTGATCTCTCTGCCCCTCGCGAGCCAGCTTGGTGAGGCCGCTTCCGAGAGGTCTTGTGTCGTCCGCCTCGCGAGGCTTGGCCCCTCGGGAGGGTCTTGAGTGTTTGCTGGTGAAGATGGCCGTACAGGGCCGCTGGTGGAGCCACGCCGTGGGCCGCAGGCAGGCAAGTCTGGGTACCCCCATTCCCAGGATGCCGACAGTAGCCCCCGGGCCCAAGGCGCGCTCGGACTTGGCCTCGCGGCGAAGCCAAATGGCAAGTGCGGAGCGCCGCGGGCCCCAACAGCCGGCGGCCTTAATCGACACGTGGAGATTGACTGGACGTGGGCGTCTCTGCTTCCCCACGCTGCCTCGGCAACTGCCTGACTTGACGAGTCCCTGCTGCATGCAGAGAAATATGATCATTACCTGTGATCGTGGGGATCGCCGGTTGGCCTTCTCTTGCTATAAATAAGGAGGGGGGCGGAGCCCCCATCGCTCATCTCATCCCATTCTTCTTGCTTGTCCTTCCTTCTTGCTCCATTGCTAGCGGTGACCCCATGGCGCCGATTTGGAGGTTCTCCACCGTTGAGAAGGGAAAAAACCCCTGCGGCGAGCCTGGGCCACTTCCGCCAAAGAAGATGCCTAGCCACCGCCGCGACATGGTCGTGAGGCCAGAGGTGTCGAGGCCTTGGTACGAGCGGCCTCCTCCCGGGTACCCGCTGCCTCTGTACGTCCAAGCTCAGGGCTCCGGAGGAGGAGGCGACGAGCACCGCCGCCCGCGCCGGGGCCGAGGCCGCCGCGCCGTGGTGACGCACGCCGTCGCCCCAGGAGTCCACGCCGCGGACTCCTCGCACGAACTCGTGATGTGGGCGGCGATACCCCCGCACTCCTGGATCCGCTTCCCGCAGTTCTTCTCCTCCGAGATACCGCCGAGGGGGCCCCTGGAGCTTTGGCTGCAGCACGCCGACTGCGACGCCCCGGCTACTGGAGTGGATGTCGAAGCCGTCTCCCCAGGCAAGATCTTCATGACCCGCGGCTGGGGCGAGGTTGCCCGAGTCTGCCCCGCGGAAGGCGCCCTCACCATCCACTTTAGGTACGACGGCGCCTCCACGATGTTCTTCAAGGTCTTTGACGTGGAAGGCTGCCACTTGGAGTGCTGCCCCGAAGGGGGTCGTCGGGACGGTGCAGCGGCCAGCATCCGGGCATGCCGTTGGCTTCTCCAGCGGCTCCTCCAGCAGCAGCGGTGGCACTTGGGAGTCCAGCGACTCTCCCGAGCCCTACGAGACCCCGGAGACGAGCTACGACAGCTACGTGACGCCGAGCTCTCGCCGGGCCCGGAGCAAGTCCGTGGCGTCCGGCCATCGCCGTCGCTGATCTGGATGGGGTTGGCGCCGGCCTCCCGTGCCCCACTGTTGATGATGGCATCTACCGCACTGGCACGTGTAGATAGGGCTCCTGGGAAGTCCCCTCTTTTGTTCCCTGCGAGGAATCAAAACGAATCCCGTGGGGGCGTGTAAAGCATCTGTAATGTCTTTTGTTCACATTATCCTTATTATGACAATTGGCAAGCGCATGTCTTGCTTCGGCTCAGTCCCCCTTTCCAACCCCACGACAGCTTGGTGCTCTACGCCGACAGGCCCCGGTCCCCAGGCAGGCTGCAGCCGTCGCTGGTATGCCAGGTCGCGATGCCGTGGTCAAGGCCAGGAGGTGAGCGGTCCAAGGTCCAGTAAAAGCTTCTGAGGCGCGATGCTCAAGAGGTCCCCTTTAGCGCTCAAGCAACTACCGAGAAGCAGGAAAGGGTGGCGGCGTTGCCGTAACAAGGCTTCCACAGGTGAGGGTCCGATGCTGTAGTGCTGGGTTGATCTAGTCGCGAGACTTATCTTGGCATTCCTGAGCTGGCTCCTCGTGTCGCGCCAGACTTGTGCATCGACCGTTGTAGGGTAGCTAGGTTAGGCCCGTGCGAGCCTCCCCCTCCTCTCCACGCTCTTCTGTGTGCTCTGCGTCCTCAAGTCCCGGCCCTCGAGCGAGCTCAGCCCCCTCTGGTATTCCAGGTCGCGATGCCATGGTCAAGGCCAGGGGGTGAGGGCTGGAGAGCCAGTAAGAGCTCCTGAGTCGCGATGCTCAGGAGCCCCCTTTTAACGCGCACGCGAATCGCATGGGAGAAGGAGGAGCCCGTGGTACCGCCCGCTGTCGTTCCCGGGAGGTTCCTATAGGTCAGGATGAGGGAAAATACACATTGCCACGATGATTGCCGGTCTGCCGTAGGTTGCCCTGCAAGAAGATGAAGGCACTGAGGGCCTAGTGAGGTGACGTGCGCGGGGCGTGCCGCGAGCCAGAGCTCGACCACTCAGATTTGTCAGCGCTGCAGGGTGCTACCTCTTGAGCACTGCGTTGGTTTTCCCTTGAAGAGGAAAGGGTGATGCAGCAGAGTAGCGTAAGTATTTCCCTCTGTTTTTGAGAACCAAGGTATCAATCCAGTAGGAGGCTACGCGCGAGTCCCTCACACCTACACAAAACAAATAAATCCTCGCAACCAACGCGATAAGGGGTTGTCAATCCCTACACGGTCACTTACGAGGGTGAGATCTGATAGATATGATAGGATAATATTTTTGGTATTTTTATGATAAAGATGCAAAGTAAAATAAAAAGAAAAGGAAATAACTAAGTGTTGGAAGATTAATATGATGAAGATAGACCCGGGGGCCATAGGTTTCACTAGAGGCTTCTCTCAAGAGCATAAGTATTTTACGGTGGGTGAACAATTACTGTTGAGCAATTGACAGAATTGAGCATAGTTATGAGAATATCTAGGTATGATCATGTATATAGGCATCACGTCCGAGACAAGTAGATCGACTCCTGCCTGCATCTACTACTATTACTCCACACATCGACCGCTATCCAGCATGTATCTAGAGTATTAAGTTCATAAGAACAGAGTAACGCCTTAAGAAAGATGACATGATGTAGAGGGATAAATTCATGCAATATGATAAAAACCCCATCTTGTTATCCTCGATGGCAACAATACTATACGTGCCTTGCTGCCCCTACTGTCACTGGGAAAGGACACCGCAAGATTGAACCCAAAGCTAAGCACTTCTCCCATTGCAAGAAAGATCAATCTAGTAGGCCAAACCAAACTGATAATTCGAAGAGACTTGCAAAGATAACCAATCATACATAAAAGAATTCATAGAAGATTCAAATATTGTTCATAGATAAACTTGATCATAAACCCACATTTCATCGGTCTCAACAAACACACCGCAAAAAGAAGATTACATCAAATAGATCTCCACGAGAGAGGGGGAGAACATTGTATTGAGATACAAAAAGAGAGAAGAAGCCATCTAGCTAATAACTATGGACCCGAAGGTCTGAGGTAAACTACGCACACTTCATCGGAGAGGCTATGGTGTTGATGTAGAAGCCCTCCGTGATGGATACCCCCTCCGGCGGAGCTCTGGAATAGGCCCCAAGATGGGATCTCGTGGGTACAGAAGGTTGCGGCGGTGGAATTAGGTTTTTGGCTCTGTCCCTGATCGTTTGGGGGTACGTAGGTATATATAGGAGGAAGAAGTACGTCGGTGGAGTAACAGGGGGCCCACGAGGGTGGAGGGCGCCCCCTACCTCGTGGCCTCCTGGAAGCTTCTCTTACGTAGGGTCCAAGTCTCCTAGATCATGTTCGTTCCGAAAATCACGTTCCCGAAGGTTTCATTCCGTTTGGACTCCGTTTGATATTCTTTTTCTGCGAAACTCTGAAATAGGCAAAAAACAACAATTCTGGGCTGGGCCTCCGGTTAATAGGTCAGTCCCAAAAATAATATAAAAGTGAATAATAAAGCCCAACAATGTCCAAAACAGAAGACAATATAGCATGGAGCAATCAAAAATTATAGATATGTTGGAGACGTATCACAGGGACGGACCCGAGCACAGGCGCCGTGCCAGAGTGTGTAGCTCCCGTGGTGGGTGGCTATCAAGCAGGTGGTAACCATAGATAGATTGTGCAGGAAAAGCGAACAGATTAGGCAAATGCAATAATTATACGTGCCACTGGGCTGCACCCAAGTGGCTTGGGGATGATGCAGCCCAAGGGGCGCCCCCAGCAGAGTGAGCTAAAGACGTAAAAGGATACATGCCGCAGGGACAGACCAATGCGGCCTGGGAATGATGCAGCCCGAGGGGCGCTCCCAGCTAAATAAACTTGGAAAATGTCACCTGGTTCTGTTGTCGAAGGGGTGTTGGGGCAGCTGAAGACGTATGGTGAAGGGGTTGCTCCTCACGAGCCACCGGGACCCTGAGCCTCGGGAGGCTCTGGGGGTCCAGGCGGTTCCTTGAGGACCGTCTCCATCTCTGTCAGGACTGCGTGATGCCTGCCTTCCTGAGCCGCCAGGATGCTCTGCAGGTTGCACTGGAAGGCGAACGCCACGCTCGGCAGGCCAAATGGCATGTGAACGTAGCTGTGAGGTGGGCGCTCGTAGCGTCCCACGCGCGAAGGCCAAAAGAGCTCCTGAGATGCGGCCCTGTTGAGCCCTGGGATGTCGACGCACACGCGCAGCCCGCCATCCTCGCCTGGATGGGGACCCGCGCCACGTGAGCGGCGATCGTCGTGCATGGCTCTTGCATCCTGCAGTTCCTGAGTGGTCTTGGCAATGAACTCCTGAGCACCAGGCGCTCCTCGCCCGGTGTCCTCCTAAGGGAAACTTACCGCGAAGCACGCCTCCATGTGGTGCCCGAGCGCCTCCCTCGTGATGTTGGCAAGGTCTGAGGCCCTCTAGAAGAGAGCCCCCGAGCCCTGCCCGATGAGGGCGCCGGGTGCACCTTCCTATGCGAGGGAGGGAGGCGCCCCACCTATGCGAGGGAGGGAGGCGATCCTGATGTGGCTCCACTTGAGGCGCCGCTCCCCTGAGGCCCTGTGCGGAGTAGCTGCTTCTTCTTCTTGGGGACGACCTCAGGAGGGTACTGCGCTGCGTTGATGTCGGGGTCTTCGATTGATGCATCTTGGAAGGCGCGCTCGAGGGAGCACATCGCGTCTCTTTCTTCGCATGGGACGGTGATGATCCCGCCGCTCCCTGGCATCTTGAGGACGTTGTAGCCATGGTGTGTCACTGCCATGAACTTGGCCAGGGCCGGATACCCAAGGATGGCGCTGTACGGCAAACGGATGTGGGCGACGTCAAAGTCGATGAGCTCGGTGCGGTAGTTGTCGCGCTGTCGGAAGGTGACAGGGAGGCGGACCTGCCCTATTGGGGTGGTGGAGCCGTCGGTCACTCCTGAGAAAGGCTTGGTAGGCTGAAGGTGATCGTATGGCACTTCAAGGCTGTCGAACATCTGGACGCACAGGACGCTAAGCCCTGCGCCGCCGTCGATGAGGGTCTTGTTGACTTGCACGTTGCTGATGGCGGGTGAGCAAATCATCGGGAGGGCGCCAGCGGTGGCCGCGCACTTGAGTTGGTCTGCTGAGCTGAAAGTGATGGCGCACTTGGATCACCTGAGCGGGCGCGTGGCCTCGAGCTTGGGAAGGGATGCGTTCACCTCGCGAGAAAATTGCTTGAAGATGCGCTGAGAGGCTGGGGCCTGAGCTCCGCCCAAGATGCAGGCGATAGCGCGCGGCTCTTGGAAGCCCCCAGCCCCCTCATCCTGGTGGTGGTCGTCGTTCCTTGTTGGCGGTGGCGGCAGCAGAGGAAGGCCAGCGTTGCCCTGGGGGCGGTCCTCGCGAGGTTGATCCCTCCATGCGCCCTCGCGAGGCTGGTCCTGCTAGCGGTCCTCGCGAGGCCGGTCGTGCCACTCCTGACAAGGGCCGCGGTCGTCCCAGCGTCCTCCGCCTCGTCCTCCACCTCGGCCGTAGCCCCGGTCATTGTGCTCGGGGCATCGACCGAAGCGTCCATCTCGAATGTCCCTGAGTTCTTGACAGTCATTGGTGTTGTGGCTGTGTACGTTGTGGAAGGCGCAGAACGGTCGGCTGCTCTTGGACGACTCGGGTTGGTCCTAGCCGCGCTTCGTGTCTGGCTCTGCCACGAGAATGGCTACTCCCTTGCACTTCACGTCCTTGGCCTTGGCTTTCTTCTCCTCCGGGTCGGTAGCTGGGAGCTCGAGGAGGGAAAGGCGCCCCTCCTCAGCTCTTACGCACTTGGTCGCCAGGTTGAACAACTCCAAAGCCATGCATAGCTCCTCGTGGATGGAGAGCTCCTCCTTCATATTGACGTTGCAGACGCCATCAAAAAACACCGAAATGATGGCCTCGTCCGTGACCTTGGGGATCTTGAGGCGAACGTTGTTGAAGCACTATATGTACTTTTGCAGGGTCTCTCCTGGCTGCTGCCTGACGCGGCGTAGGTCACCCACGGTCGGAGAGCGGTCGCGAGTGCCCTGGAAGTTGGCGACGAAGCGGTCACGCATTTCATCCCAGGAGGAGATCGAGCCCGGGGGTAGGTTCAGGAGCCACGAGCGGGCGCCATCCTTGAGAGCCATGGGGAACCAGTTCGCCATGACTTTCTCGTCGCCGTTGGCCGCCTTGATGCTCAGCTCATAGAGCTGCAAGAACTCCGTGGGGTCGGGGGTGCCGTCGTAGCGAGAAGGCAGGTCTGGCTTGAACTTGCCCGGCCAGGCGACACTACGCAGCTCAGGAGTGAAGGCGCGGCAGCCTGCTGTGGCCACCGGGGCCCGTCGCGGAGGCGGAGCTTGATCTTGGTGTCGCCGTGCTGCCACAGCGGGTGGCGCGTGGCCCTGCCGCGGCAAGCGATCCTGGCGTGGCGTTGTCGGGAGCGGTGGAGCGTTTTCTTGCGGTCGGGGAACTTCTTGGCAGCTTCCTTCTTCTCGCGCAGGCGCCCAGCGTGAAGGCTCGCGCCGGGAAACCGCATGCCTTGGCGCCAGAACGCCGTCTTGGGGCAGAGGTGGTGGAGGCACTCCATGAGCCACATCGCCCGCAGCTGGTGGAGGGCAAGGCAGCGAGAGGGATGGCGCAGGGGAGCCCCCTGCGGCACTGACGAGCTCGGCGATGCAGTCCAACCAATCCTCGTAGAGGTCGTCGACGGGGCTGTAGCGCAGAAGCTCGCGTGCCATGAGCAGTGCGGCCTCCGCATCTGTGGGAGCATGACGAGCGTGAGACGACGAGCCGGCTGGGGTCAGCGACGTAGTGGCGGTGCGGCCGTCCCGCCGCACAGAGGGGTGCAGCGAGGATGCTTGCTGCTCGTTTACCGCTGGGCCGGTAACGGCGTTGGCGGCGGGTGACGCGGAACCCTCCCGCGGAACTAGTACCACCAATAGATAGGCCCAGCATGGGGATGTCAAAAGGAAAGGGATGGTGTTTTTCTCGCTTTTGGCGTAGCAGAAATTGAAAGATTTCGTTGAAATTGTTCGTTTGGAAATTTCCCGAGAAGCTAATCTGAGCGACGCGGGAGGCGAGGGCGGCCCGACGCTCAGCGCGGGCTCGACGAGCATCCGCCATGGATGTGACCAAGCGATGGGACGTGGATCGACGGAAGGAAAGCTTCGGCGCACCCCTACCCGGTGCGCCAAATGTTGGATTTCGGGTTCCGGCAAAACCCTTGAGGTTCGAACACTGGGGTGCGCACGAAGATCTCCCCTACCTAATCATGCCCTCAACCTCACCGCGATCTCAAGGCCTAACTCAACGAACCTGCAACACAAGAGACACGAGATTTATACTGGTTCGGGCCACCATTGTGGTGTAATACCCTACTCCATTGTGGTGTAATACCCTACTCCACCATCGGGCTGAGGATGAACAGTACAAGGGGAAGAACAGCCTCCCGAGGAGAGGTGTTCTTGTGCTTGGTGAACTTGTGTGGTTGAGGGAGAGCTCAATCATTCGTCCCTCTCTATGGTGGTGGCTAGCCCTATTTATAGAGGCCCTGGTCCTCTCCCCAAATATTGAGCGGCAAGGGAGCCAACAGCGGCCAAATTCGAAGGCAGACAACTAGTACAAGTTATCCTGACTAAAGGTGGTCTTCGCCCGCCAAAGGCTCTGGTGGTGACACCGTCTTGGGCTCCACGGTGACCTTCGTCCTGCCGTCCTGATGGTCCTGGTCTTGTTGCACCGATATGGAAACCTTTGCCTGATGCCTCAGGACTCCTCGCCTGCGCTTGCCCCTTTAGCACCAAAGAGGAAACGAGGACACTGCGTGCGTTGGCGCCCGCCTGGCGCCAGTCGTCATGGCTTGCGTCACAGGAACCTCGCGAGGTGTCCCTTGCCTTGATCTCTGCGCCCCTCGCGAGCCAGCCTGGTGAGGCCGCTCCCGAGGAGGTCTTGTGTCGTCCACCTCGCGAGGCTTGGCCCGTCGCGAGGGTCATGAGTGTTTGCTGGTGAAGATGGGCCGTACAGGGCCGCTGGTGGAGCCACACTGTGGGCCGCAGGCAGGCAAGTCTGGGGACCCCCGTTCCCAGGACGCCGACAGGTTCGGCCCCTCTCAACAAGGTAAAATCCTACGTCCTGCTTCTAGTTCTATTGCTTGAGTTTCGATTACAAGGGCGCGAATGCGCTTGACCTAGTTCTCGATCGATCGTTTCTTGGCCTAAGTCGGCGCCGGGTTTCACCTTTATATACACAGGTCGATGCCCGGGGGCTTACAAGAGTCCGAGCCGAATCACACAACATGACCAGCCCGGTTTCTAAATTGCCTTATCTTAAAAGACAAGTCACCATATGGCGGTTCACACGTCCAGGTCTTGGGCTTCCGCCAGGCCTACTCCTATGAGCCGTCATCTTCACAGTTCATCTTCTCAGGCCTACCCAGGCCTTCTTCATGTTAAGCCAACAACGGTGTAACTCGTCCCCTCCTAGGCAGGTCACACCTCAGAGCTATATCCTCAACATGAGGCCCCAGATTGATTTGAACTTATTCATGTCAATATTCAATCTTCATTCAGCAACTCCTTTGGATTTTCTTAACTCTTAACCTGACAAGCTTTATATAACCCGCCATAACAAAGAGATGACATCACGTTATCAATTCCAGAAGAAACCCTATGACATCACAACGGATATTTGCATTAATCCTTCATTCCGAGAATCGAGGCACTTTTGTTGTTAAGATAATGATCATGCCCCCTCGATTTCCACGCCTTCCATTTACTGTTCACCTTTTCCCTTATAAATAACACGGGGGGGGTCCTCTTTTTCTTTTTACCCCTGCCCCTTTCTCTTCTTCCTCGCGCAACCGAAGCCTCCGGAGCTCCGTCGCCGTAGTCGACCTCCACAGCAACTCCGACCTGGCTGCTGCATCAACCTAATTCTATCCAAAAAACACGGCACTCCTCCACTGTTCATCAGCATCACTAGGTATTTGTCTTCCCCTGCTTTCAATCTGCATTAGAGTTTTCTCTGTTCATCGGTGTTCTTCAGCATTTATCGCGCTTGCCTATAGTTCTTCCAATACACTGCTTGTTTGGATCTCAATAAAACAAAAAATCGTGCGGGAGCAACTTTTAGTAACTGCCTTTCATCGTAGATTCATCTTTCAACGCAGTAGTTCGCCCTCCATGTTTTAGGTTTAAGAATAAATTTTCTTTCTGAACTGTCATAGATCCATGAATATAGCTGTAATCTGGGAAATCTGTTTATGCAACACTTAGCAGAATTTCTAGCACTTTCATCTTCATAATTTGCTGACCCGCCATACAACACAAGGCGGGTTATATAGACTTCTTATAACCCGCTAGCTTATGGCCAGCTTAAAACTTGAAGACAGCTCTGCACTGCAATATTGTATTTACTGTATCTATTTCCAGCTCACAGCTTTTTTACCTCTGGCTCACCATGACTAAGACACCTGTAACTTGCCATTGGATCTCTTCCCTAGTTACTAAAGAAACCTTCAATGAGTATGTGTCCATGGGTGTTTTACCTGCCAAAGAAGTTATTCATTGGCGGGTTCCTGGTCTTGAATGCCCCCAGAACCTCAAGAAGGTGAAGTCATAGTTTTCACAGATAATCTGCTACGCGGCTTCTCCCTGCATGGCTCAAAGTTCTTTTGAGATGTTCTACGCTTTTATAACCTTCACCCTCAAGATATTGGTCCCAATTCTTTCTCCAATATATGCAATTTTCAAGTTTTCTGTCAGGCATACCGTGGCGAAGAACCCTCTATAGATCTGTTCGGAGATCATTATTACATCAACCGCCAAACTAAGATGCCCGATGGGCTTAGCTATGAACTTTGAGGTGGTTCAATCCAAAGGCGGAGACATGTGACCTTTCCAGCTGCCGCCCTGCCATGTCATCCCAAGGACTGGAATTTCACCTGGTTGCAAAGACACCTCTCCCGAAGGAGAAAACCCCCTTCCGGGTTACCGTCCACATCGTCTTCCTACCAGCGGCCAACTGCCAGGCCGGATGACTGCTATAGAACGTGGATTTATTCTTCCACCTTTTCAAAGATCCGGGCCTTCATTGCAAACGGCTTAACTAGAGTCGACCTTGTTCGCTGCTGGGTTTCGTGGAGAATTCTGCCTTTAAGCCGCCACTCCAGCTTAATGTCCGAATATACTGGAAATACCATAGATCCATTGTGTTACAATTCCACAACACTGTCTGAAAAGGAGATCAACAAGGTTGTCAAAACACTCCTTAGCGAGTCATTGGCAAATTGCAGCAAAACGGGCCTTGCCCCTTATTATACTCTTAACTCGCAGCCAGCTGTAAGTATCCTTTACTCATTATGTATTTGTCCATTTGCCTGGCTTCGATCTTACTGTTTATATATATCCAGGCCGAGTCTCCTTTTTGGAAAAGGAAGATACAAACCACTACTGCTCCCTCGAAAGGGACCAAAACCACTGGTCGCGGCCCAGGTCGTCCCAAGAAGCCTACAGTGCAAGAACAACTTGCACTGGACGACTCAGAGGTAGAACTTGATTCACTTGGTATTTTCTTTATGCAACTTATTGATGTTGATTCTTCTCAGGAGGAAACAAAGACAAGCCAAGAATATGGCGCTGAGGTAATTCCTGTTTCCTCCGACTCAGAAATTTTACCAAGAGAGAAAATGCCGCGGGTTGTCAGAAAAGTACGATTTTCCCATCCTCTTGCTCACTTAGATCCAAAATTTATTTTGAAGAAACAGCAGCACGAGTCTAGGCGGCACACTCGAAACGGCGGCCAAGAAGAACTTATGACTATCTTACCCAACATGCCGGTTCGCAAAAGTCGTCACGAGGTGCCACATAGTCCTACCTATTCTCTTTCACAAGCCGGTCTTATACGGCAACCGCTTAATTCATCTGACTCGGCATATCAAGATACTTCCCATTCTTCTGGCGATTCAAACGGCTCACAGCTCCCCACATTTGTGGTTAACCCAACGTGAGTACTATGACTTGTTTGAAAAATTATCTTACCTTTTCAAGTCTATCAAACTGAATAATCCTCTTGAGAGGGCTAAGGCAAAGACGGGCAAGAAACACAAATCTGGCCCTTCAAAGATTGTTGAAACTTCTGAACAAGAGAATCCGGCACCAAAGGCTGGTGAAGCTCAAATCCAGGAGCTTGAAGATCCTATAAGCCGGCATGACAACCAACCTCCTCAAGCTGATCTTGTCAATCCTGACTTGGTTGGAGATGTTAACGATGACCCGACCATGAATCAAGATCCGTCAGGTCCTAAGCCGCCCTCTCCTGTCAAACATTCAGACAAGCCTTCTGCTGAAGATCATATTGAAGAGGTAATCATTCCTGGAATGGCTTATCAGCCGCCTGGCGTCTCCACGGCACTGGCCAAACATTCCACTAAGCAAGAATCAAACCCATCAGACAAAGATAAGCCCAAGCTGGCTATTCGAAGCTGAATGCTGGCGAAATGTACTCTGGCTATTTGAGCCGGCTCAACCCAAGCCACGATCTGGAGGCCAGTTTGGTCAACATGATGTGACAGAAGTATGAGGTATGAAATCACCTCCTCCTTTAAGTTTATGCATATACACATATACTTATCCAGCCCCCCAAGTCTTAATCATAGGAAACGATCATTGACTATGCTTAAGACTTGTAGCAACATATAATTTTAAACTTTTCAGGCCATAACCTCTTGAAAGCCGGCTTAGTTAAACCGTATTAACCATGCTATGACCAAACGGTCTCTCAAAATAATCAACTAGAACCCTCAAGGGCCGGCTTATGATAGAAGGATGAACCGGGTCTTCCATATAATTTTTAAAAACGTCGGTCGTAGCCCCCAAGGGCTGGTTTATCATAGAAAAGATGAGCCAGGTCTATTGTATTATGCTTAAACCGTTATCCATAACCCTCAAGGCCCGGCTTATTAAGCAAAGATGAGCCGGGTCTTATACACCAATTTATTCAGAAGATCTTCATCATGCATTAGCCCCCAAGTGCCAAGTATATTGCTTGCAATGTGCTTGGGACTTTAAAGTACTCCTCATTTCCATGCTGAATAATATTTATTGTCTTCAATGCTTATTTGCAGGATACTTTAAGCTTTAATGACTCGCAGCTGGGCAAGTTAAGAAAAATGCTCAAGCATCAAGAAGCCGAGACACATAAAGCTGAGAACAAGTTGACACTTAGCTTAGAAGAAAATGAAAAGCTCAAGGCTCATTTTAACACTGAAAGAACCACGTGGGAGCAAGAAAAACTTCATTGTTGCAAAGGGCAGAAGTCGTCGAGTCTTCCCTGAAGAGTACCACTACAGAGCTGTCCGGCTTAAAGCAACGAATTCACAGATGACATCTGCTATCTTTGGTAAGCAATACTTAAGTTGTTAACCTTTCAGAAACTTTTTATTCTGACTTGCCTGGCAGCTCATATGTGTTTTTAACAACAGGCCCCAGGAGCTCCAATCTTGGCCAAGATATGGTCGTAAAGCTGAAAGTCGTGTACGCCCTAGTTGAACAATTGTATACTGGCACTCAGCGGACTCTTGTGGCTATATCGAACAGCAAACGGCCGCCAACGCTCATCAAGGATGTGCTAGCCAAACTGTCCATAATGCCCAAGAAATTGGAAGAAATAAAACTTTCATCCGCCCGCTCTGGCGCCATCACAGCTCTTAGTCGTGCGAAAGCATGGCAAGCAGAATTAGACCCAGAAGAGATGGCCACCGGCTATCCAGACTTTAAAGAGGATGGGTCTCCTTTTGATTAGGCAGATTTTGTGAGGTGCATAAAGTAGATGCGTTCATTGGCATCCAAGCTGCGTGCAGAAACTGACTTGTCCAGATACCAGCCGACATATAACATGGAAAACGCGAAGGTCAAGGCGCTAGCTTATGATGTCGTGGATCTCACTCCTCCCACGCGTAAGCATACTTTTGCCCCCGATGTTGATCCGTCGCCGATTATCAATGATGAAGCTATATTCGAAGCCTTAATTGGCATCTACTGGACATCACCTGACCTCCAGATGGGAGAAGAAGAAGAGCCGGAGCGGGATGACCCGGAGTCATCAACCCGCCACGACGAAGATAACTGAGACCAGGCGGCTCTCAGATCAGGACATAGACATCATGTGCTACAAAACACTTTTCTCCAATTATTCAGGTCCATGGTGGCCTCGTAATAGGCTAGGTATGAAAACAATGGTCTGTCATGCCATTGTGCATGTTAGCTTTTAACTGCTTAAACCGCCAATTTGATAGTTATGATCCGCCGCTGTGCTTTCTCATAATATCGTCATCCTTGTGGGTCAGATCAATATTTTCATATTCCCTGCACACAAGTGGAACAACATATTCCCTGGCAGTTTAAGCCAGGGCGGGTAATAAACCCCAATATAATAGTCTTTGAAATTTTTATATAAAAAGACTAGAGTAAAGGCTATCTGAGCCGAAACATTCTGGCGACTTAAAGTCTAAAGCCAGGTCGGGTTAGAAAACCCTAAATATTCATATAGTTATTGAAAGACATACCTGTAGATTGATATCATGGTGATGTCATGATAATTATAATCCAGAATGGGTATTAACCCGTAGGCATGAAATATCATTATGTGGATTGCTTAAGGAAAATTATCCTGGCGACTTAGAGTGTGCTATCAGGGCGGGTTACCAAACCCAATATGCTCAATTATGAGTCATATAATCAAGGCTGCATGGCCTGAATTGTACCAAACACACTTGGGCAGAAAAATTCTTCAATGGATGCAAATCCAAAATATCCAAAAGAAAAGAAATTTAGAAAAATTCTAGTGCTTTCATAGGCCGCACAACCTTAAAATTCAAGTGCTTTCATGGGCCGCACGGCCGCTAAGATTCAAGTGCTTTCATAGGCCGCACGGCCTTAGAGTTGTCCTCGCTCACTGTAAGCTGGCCCTCACATGACAAACCGCCATTTTAACCTTAACGAGTTCAGTGTCTTAGTTAAAAGATTGACTGTCAGGAGTACGGCGGGTCATTCAGGATTACCTGGCGGAGTAGCATCACGCAGACAGGTAGGTCAAAACTCGAGATTCGACATCTATCCTGGTCACGAGGGTATGAAAGCTAAACCCGGTGGGTTGGAAGCCCCCAAGTAACCTTATGAACAAATAATAAAGACTCAGATGCTTAGAAATGAAAAGACATAGGCCCTAATTATCAGGGATGCTGACTTTATTATATTGATGATAATATATATATATATATATATTGATAAAAGTATGTATAGCACAAGAGCCGGTGGCTCAAGTGTAATAAGACTGAAGATGAGCAATATTCCAAGGCCGACGGGTCTCCTCCTCCGACTTACACGATTCCTTGTGTTCTCGTATATCAATGAGGTAGTATGACCCGTTATTCGGGTTCTTACTGACCACAAAGGGTCCTTCCCAAGGTGGGGATAACTTATGCATATCTGTTTGATCTTGGATTAACCGGAGCACCAAGTCACCTTCTTGAAAGGTTCTGGTCTTGACTCTGCGGCTATGGTAGCGACGCAGATCTTGCTGATATATCGCTGAACGAGCCGCGGCAGGGTCACGCTCCTCATCTAGCACATCAAGTGCATCTTGACATGCTATCTGTCGGATGTGGGGTTCCGGCAAACCCTTAAGGTTCGAACACTGGGGTGCGCGCAAAGTCTTTCCCTCCTACCGATCTACGCCCTAGCTCACTAAGATCTCGTGGACGAACTCGACGAACTCACAACACAAAGAGACCTGGGATTTATACTGGTTCGGGCCACCATTGTGGTGTAATACCCTACTCCAGTGTGGTGGTGGTGGATTGCCTCTTGGGCTGATGATGAACAGTACACAGGGAAGAACAGCCTCCTGAGGTTGAGGTGTTCCTGTGCTTGGTGACTTAGCGGGTGAGAGCTGGATGAACTGCTCGATCCCCCCTACTGTGGTAGCTAGCTCTACTTATATAGGCCTTGGTCCTCTTCCCAAATATTGAGCGGGAAGGGAGCCAACAACGGCTGGCGAATTTGAAGGGGGCAGCTAGTATAAGCTATCCTGACAAAAGTGGTCTTCGCCTGCGAAAAGCTCTGGTGGTGACGCCGTCTTGGGCTCCACGATGACCTCCACCTTGCCGTCCTCCTGGTCTTGGTCTCGTTGCACCGATATAGCAACCTTTGCCTGATGCCTCGGTACTCCTAGCCTGTGCTGGCCTCCTTAGCACCAAAGAGGAAACAAGGACGCTGCGCGTGCTGGCGCCCGCCTGGTGTCGATCGTCATGGCTCACATCACGAGAGCCTCGTGAGGTTCGCCCCGCCTTGATATCTCAGCTCCTCGTGAGCCTGCCTAGCTAGGCCACTCCTGAGGAGGTCTTCCGTCGCCCGCCTCGCGAGGCTTGGCCCCCCGCGAGGGTCTTGGATGCCTTGTTGATGAAGATGGGCCGTACGGCCTTCTAGCTTAGCCACGCCGTGGGCCGCAGGCAGGCAAGTCTGGGGACCCCCGTTCCCAGGACGCCGACAGTAGCCCCCGGGCCCAAGGTGCGCTCGGGCTTGGCTTCGCGGCGAATCCAAGGGCCAAGTTCGGAGCATCGCGGGCCCCAAAAACCTGCGGCCTCGGTTGATGCGTGGCGGTTGATTGGACGTGGGCGTCTCCGCTTCCCCACGCTACCTCAGCAACTGCTTGACCTGACAAAAGACTGGCGCATGCAGCACTTGCCTTCATTGCTTCTTCCTCGCCTCGCTCCAGATCCCCTTTCTTGCTCTTCGCCACCGCTACCTCCAGATCCGCTCCAATCTTATCCTGCGCCCGCGATCCATGGCGCCACGCAAGGTCAAGACTTCCTCAGCACCGGCTTGGTATGAGCCGGCCCTTGAGGCACCCACCGTCACGGAAAAAAGCCTCGCCTCCGTGCGTCTGCTGACGGCGGGCGAGAGCAATGAGTGGGGGCGACCGAGCTCCGGCTTGCCTCTGACGTACCGGAGCCCGAGGAAAGCACCTTCTTCCCCTTCTTCTCGAGCGGTGTCGCTGTCGGGCTGGTTCCTCCCTTCTCTTATTTCTTTTATGAAGTCCTCGACCACTATGGGCTGCAGGCGTTGCATATTCATCCCAACTCTGTCCTCCTCCTGTCCATCTTCGCCTACTACTGTGAGGCGTACCTGGGCGTGATGCCGTCCGTGGCGTTAGTGCGCCATTTCTTCTTCCTTCGTGTCAATTGGGTCATATCTCCGGATGCGCTAACTTCAACGCATGCAACAAGGCCAACTCGATCTCGAGCACCGGGAAGAGGGCCGACAACATCCGATCCAAATGGGTCATGATGGATGCCAACCGTGTCGTTCCGCGCCTGGCGTTGCCAACGGTGGCGCCCTCTTCCAACGGGGGGGGGGGGCAAGGCGGAGCTTGCCGATGAGCAGGCATCGCTAGTGTTGAGGCAGATGGTGACCGACCTGAAGCCGGGCAATGCGAGTGCGGCCAAGGTGACAGGGGTCATGCTCCTGAGGGAGTTCTAGATGCTGCGAGTAGCCCCGCTCCAGGCGCGCGTGCGCCCCCTGTGGGAGCTTGAAGAAGAGGGAAACAAGGCCCGCCTAAGGCCGGGGGCCCTACCTAACAATGAACTGGTCGCTGTTCTGCGCCTCATAGTTAGGGACAACCAGGAGTACCCGCCAAACGCCTTCGTTCCCCTGTTCCAGCGTAGGAATCGGGAGGAATTCATCGCCTCCAGGCAGACCTTTGACGCGCGCGGGCTAGTGCCGCCGGTGCCCACAGGAGCCCCCGCAACGCCGAAGCCGGTGGAGGTGTCCTCCAACGTGTCCGGTGGGGGGAAGGAAGAGGAGGGGGACTCGGAGGCGACCCTCGAAGAGATGGGGGAAAACTCCCCCTTGAGCAAGGCTGAAATCCTCCGCGCCCTTCCTGACGATGCCGAGGTCGACGCCCGCCAGGAGGAGGGGGAGCTGCCCGTTGTCCCGATGAGGAGTAGGTCGTCACTGATCCCTCGGGATGCTGCCCCCGTCTCGACGCCACCTGAAGCTACCTCCAGCCCTCCTGCTGCGCCGTCTTCTGCCCCCGGGATCCGCGCGCCTACTTCCCGGGCTCCGCAACTTTCGGGCTTCAAGCTCCCCAAGCGGAAGGTGGAATACGTCACGATGGATCGGTAAGTGCCTTGAGCTTCGTCTTGTCCCCGCTTGTTCTTGTTATTTCCTGACGTTCACCCTTGGTTGATCAGGCCAACATCTTCGGCGAAGAAGAGGAAGGAGGATACGACGGCCGTGCCTCCCTCCGCAGAGAAAGGAGGCAGCAGCGCCCGTATCTCCCCAGCCCGGTCGCCCTCCCAGGGCCAAGAGGAGCATCGCCGTGTGGAATCAGCCCCCATGGCCCCGCTGGCTCCAGGGGTGCCGGCGCTTGGCGCGGCTGATGAGGTCCCAGTTGCTCCGGAGCCCACGATCTCCCAGGCCCTGGTGACGATGCCGCCTCCTCCCACTGCTACACCTCCACTCCCAGGTTCTTCTGCTCCTGCTACTGTTCTGGAATGTGCTCTTTTGGAGATGACCCAGTTGCAGGCAGATCTCCTGAGCGCGGACCCATGCCTTGTGGCCGGGCGCCTGGAGCTGGCCTCAGGCTGGCTCCACTCCGACTTGGCGGTTCGCACGGCGCTGGGACAGGCCGCTGCGGCTTCTGAGAAGGAGAAGCAAAGTGCCACCAACGCTGCGGCCGATCGTGAGATGGCGCTGAAAGACGCCAAGGCCGCCCGTGACCGCTGCCGGGCGCTGAGGACAAGTTGCAGAGCCTTCGCGACAAGCACGCTGAAGAAGCACGCTGCCACCAAGCGAAGGAGGAGGAGATGAAGGCCTGGGAGGACACCGTCAAGAACCGTGATGCTGAGGTGGCGGAGTTGGGGAGGGCGCAGGCTGCTGAGCGCAACTGGTTGGAAGAGTTGGAGCGGAAGGCGAAGACGAGGGAGGCCGATCTCGACGCCAAGGCACGAGTCCTGACCGAGGACCGCGCAGCTTTTGCCGACCTCGAGAAGAGATCTCGCGAGGCACTGAAGACGCTCTACGAGCACGGCCTGGAGAAGTCGCTGGCCAATGATGAGGATGGCTGAGGGAGTCCTGGATTAGGGGGTCCTCGGACAGCCGGACTATATCCTTTGGCCGGACTGTTGGATTATGAAGATACAAGATTGAAGACTTCGTCCCGTGTCCGGATGGGACTCTCCTTGGTGTGGAAGGCAAGCTTGGCAATACGGATATGTATATCTCCTCCCTTGTAACCGACTCTGTGTAATCCTAGCCCCCTCCGGTGTCTATATAAACAGGAGGGTTTAGTCCGTAGGACAACAACAATCATACCATAGGCTAGCTTCTAGGGTTTAGCCTCTACGATCTCGTGGTAGATCAACTCTTGTAATACTCATATCATCAAGATCAATCAAGCAGGAAGTAGGGTATTACCTCCATCGAGAGGGCCCGAACCTGGGTAAACATCGTGTCCCCCGCCTCCTGTTACCATCCGCCTTAGACGCACAGTTCAGGACCCCCTACCCGAGATCCGCCGGTTTTGACACCAACATTGGTGCTTTCATTGAGAGTTCCACTGTGCCGTCGCCATAAGGCTAGATAGCTCCTTCAATCATCGGCAACGATGCGATCCAGGGTGAGGTTTTCCTCCCCGGACAGATCTTCGTATTTGGCGGCTTCGTACTGCGGGCCAACTTGCTTGCCCATCTGGAGGAGATCGAGAGCTACGCCCCTGGCCATCAGGTCAGGGTTGGAAACTTGAACTATACTGCCGACATCTGCGGAGACTTGATCTTCGACGGATTCGAGCCCATGTCAGGTGCGCCGCACAATCACGACGAGCATGACTCAGCTCTGCCGTCGGCCAGTGTTCGAGACATCACACCTGCAACTACTCCGGCCCTTAATCCGGAATAAATTGCGCCATCCGAGGACGGGTGGATGGACCCCACCACGGAGGCCGCACACTCAGTGGCGATAGAGCCGAATACTGACTTCACCTCCTACGAGACCCGTGTTGCCAAACCGTTGGATTCGTCCCCGGCCATGGACTCCGAGCCGCCTGCGTCCGTGCCTATTGAATCCAGTTGGGCACCGATCATGGAGTTTACCTCCGCGGATATCTTTCAGCACTCGCCCTTTGGCGACGTGCTAAACTCGTTGAGGTCTCTCTCCCTGTCAGGAGACCCTTGGCCGAACTATGTCCGGCTAGAATGGGAAGCGAACGACGAAGAAATTCGTTCCCCACCCACCACCCACTTAATAGCCACTGTCGACGAAACCGACATACTCGATTTCGACTCCGAAGACATCGACGGTATGGACGACGATGCAGGAGAGGAACAGGAACCACCGCCCATAGGGCGCTGGACAGCCACTTCATCACACGATATATATATGGTGGATACACGAAAAGAAAACAATGACGAGGAACGGAAGGATGCAGCGAAGGATAGCTCCCTCGAGAAGCGACCAAAGCAACGGTGTAGGCACCACTCCAAATCCCGCCTCGGCAAGAACAACGATAATAGCGCAAGAAAAAATAACACCCCGGTCGACTCCAGAGGAAACGACGACCACGTTGACCCAGCGACAGAACAGGATGAACCAGCGGACGGCGAACATAGTACGAATCCGCTATCCGATCACGGCGACACCGAGGATAAAGCTCATCAACCTCTCTTCGGAGAGGAAAACAGTCCGGACGACGATGCACACATCATCCCGGAAAGGCACTTGGAACAAGAGAACCTCCGTAGAAGGCTTATTGCCACCGCGAGGAGTCTGAAGAAGCAGAAGCAAAGGCTTAAGGCCGCGCAGAATACGCTCAACAGTAGATGGAACAAAGTGCTTGACACTGAAGAAAAGTATGGTGGCAGTCACCACACAAAGAGCTACCCAAAGCGCAAGCTGTTGCCTGAATTCGATGATGAGGCCTTAGAGTCCACACAGCCAAAAAATAAAACGGTCGATCGGTCGGATCGACCACCTCATGGCCACAATAGGGCGGCTAATGAGGCCGCACATAAGTCAGTACACGATCCAAGTGAGGACTTGCATCAAAAGGCCGGCGTGACCAGATCCATCTACGGATCTAGGAAGCGCGCTCCAGCGCATAATCCAAACCGAACTCTACAACCGTCAGAACGCCATGACACATCCAAATACAGGGGTGCCGCGCACCCCCTATGTTTCACCGATGAGGTGCTGGATCACGAATTTCCAGAGGGATTCAAACCTGTGAACATAGAGGCGTACGACGGAACGACAGACCCTGGGGTCTGGATTGAGGACTTCATCCTCCATATCCATATGGCTCGCGGAGACGATCTCCACGCCATCAAATACTTGCCCCTCAAGTTGAAAGGACCAGCTCGGCACTGGCTGAAGAGCCTCCCCGAAAATTCAATTGGAAGTTGGGAGGAGCTTGAGGATGCTTTTAGGGCTAACTTTCAAGGGACCTATGTCCGACCTCCGGATGCAGACGATTTAAGTCATATAATTCAACAGCCCGGAGAGTCAGCCCGAAAGCTTTGGAACAGATTTCTCACTAAGAAGAATCAAATCGTCGACTGCCCGGACGCCGAAGCCTTAGCAGCTTTCAAACACAGTGTCCGAGACGAATGGCTCGCCAGACACCTCGGCCAAGAAAAGCCAAGAACAATGGCAGCCCTAACAAGCCTCATGACCCGCTTTTGCGCGGGCGAAGATAGCTGGCTGGCACGTAGTAGCACCAGCGACCCAGGCACATCTGAAGTCAGGGATGGTAATGGAAAACCACGACGCAGTAAAAGCAAGCGTCGAAATAACGAAGACAGCCCAGACAACACGGCGGTAAACGCCGGATTTAGGGGCTCTTGACCGGTCAGCGAAAAAAGCCTTTGAAAGGCAACAGAGATGGACCGTCCAACCTAAACAAGATTCTAGACAAATTATGTCAGATTCATGGCACCTCCGATAAACCTACAAATCACACCCACAGAGAATGCTGGGTCTTCAAGCAGGCCGGCAAGTTAAACGCCGAACACAAGGGGAGGGATACACCAAGTGAAGACGAGGATGAGCCTCACCAGCAAAGCACTGGGGGACAGAAAAAATTCCCACCAGAGGTCAAAACAGTGAACATGATTCACGTAACAAAAAGAAGCAAACATGCACTCCGAGACACACGCGCCGTAAAGCTCGTCACCCCTAAGTTCAATCCTTGGTCGGCATGCCCGATCACTTTTGCTCGCAGGGATCACCTGACAAGTATCCGGCACGGAGGATTGGCTGCCTTGGTGCTAGAGCCAATTATCGATGGATACCATCTCACCCAAGTCCTCATGGACGGCGGCAGTAGTCTTAATCTGATATATCAGGACACAGTCCGCAAAATGGGGATAGACCCGACAAGAATCAGCCACAGCAATACTACCTTTAAAGGAGTAATACCAGGCCCAGAGGTCCGCTGTACGGGCTCTCTAGTACTAGAGGTTGTATTCGGTTCTCCCGACAACTTCCGAAGTGAAAAGTTAACCTTCGACATTGCTCCATTCCGAACCGGCTATCAAGCACTACTCGGAAGAACAGCTTTCGCTCGTTTTAATGCAGTGCCGCATTACGCTTCTCTTAAGCTTAAGATGCCTGGTCCACGTGGCATCATCATAGTTAGCGGAAATGTTGAGCGTTCCTTACGCGCGGAGGAACGTGTGGCGGCTTTAGCAGCCGAACACTAAATGGCCCCTCCAACCAGAATAAACGATCGGTCGTCAAGACCGCGAACATGGCTAGACGAGTCCGGCGCCTCACTAGCTGCAACAGCATAGATAAACCTGAGATTGGTTTGATGGATATACCCCCATAGGCGGTACCAAGGGGTTCCCGCACGTAAAAAGGACTACAGTTCGGCTCGACCTTACTTATCTTGAATTTTAATGGTTTATTGAGAATAACCAATTTTTTGCACGACAACTTTCATCCTAAGTTCTTCTCTTTTAACAGATGATAATCGTGCTACACCCTTCCAGGATACGGCACAACGGAGACATGGGCGCAGACGTGCAGCAGGGCCCCGCTCAAAGGTTTCTTTTTAGATTAAGACCCTGTGTAAACCTTTCTTACTGTCTCTTGTTGCTTCACACCCTCCGGATACTCAACACAACCGAGAGGGACGCTGGCGTTATTGGCATTTCGCCACGTCAGACTAATGCACGTACCTGGAAATTCAGGGTTCAAGGGCGTTACTCATCCCAGTATATGTTGTAAAGACCGATACCTTAGGGAGTGTTCGGCGTCGCGAGTTTGGCCTTATATGCATTAGCTCCGAATCATGTCTTTGCTCAAATGTTGGGTTTGCCCGGCTCCCGTGTTTTGCTACCTTACGTTCTGCTCTATTGGCTAAGGTGGCACTGGGAGAACTACTGCGATTGTGCCCTGGTTCATCCGGATGAGCACCTCAGTAGAGAAAGCCGAAAAGTGACTGCCATGATAAAGCGTGAGACTGGTCAACCACTCGATGACTCATCGGAATCTTCGGGATTCCTCCGCATTAACGAAGGACCGGTTTTCCCAGTCATGTACGTACGCGCACCGTATTCGGATAACCACAGAAATACCAGGGGCTATACAGTAGCCCCACTGTCAAACTCCTATGGTTAAGTGAAAGTTTTAAAGCAATATAGTCCGATTGCCTCGTTCACCGCGCTACCACCTCCTTAATGGACCAAGACATTGGATCAAGTGTGAAGACGCGCTTTTGCGAACACCCCCGCATTATATGCGTGGGGGCTGAAGCCGACGACTGCAAACTTTATATATATATATATATATATATATATATATATATATATATATATATATATATATATATATATATATATATACATAAACGACCGCACAGGAGGAATAATAATACTTTCAGGGAAAAGTATAAACACAACCTTTATAATTCAAATAACATTGTTCTTACAATTGGGATACATGTCACTAGAACATGATACTCTTCGAGCACTGAGCCTCTATTAAACGAACGCCTTCTAAGACTTCTTCAAAATAGTGCTCGGCCGATATCCGGCCTACGGCCGAACTCTGGGTTGCAATAGCGGTGGCCTCCATCTCTGCCCAGTATGTCTTGACACGGGCAAGAGCCATACGCGCACCCTCTATGCACGCCGACCTCTTCACAACATCGATATGCGGCACAGCACCAAGGAATCGTTGCACTAAGCCAAAATAACTATTCGGCCTTGGTCCTTCCGGCCAAAGATGATCCATGACAGACCTCATGGCAAGCCCGAACAACCTATGGAGCTCGACCCACTCGGCCATTTGCTCATTTAACAGCAGCGGACGCGCCGGAGCGTGGAACTGCGACCAGAACAACTTTTCCACTTCGTGATCTTTTCGATCTTCGAAAAACTTGGTCGCATCAGCAACACTTGCTGCCAAATCCAGGTACGCGTCCGCAGAACTCCATAATTGATCCAGAAGGGCATACTTAGGATCTCCGAACTTCGTCCGCAACAAAAAGGGCTTCCCAGCCGCGATATCTCCGGCTTGACGTAGCTCCTCCTTCGCCGCTCTAATTTTAAAGCGGGCTTCCTTGGCTGCTACCGTGGCTTTCTCCAGATTCGCCGTCTTTGTTTGGCTTTCCTTTTCAAGAAGCTCATAACGGTCAGCGGCATCTTTCAGCTCAACAGCCATCTTGGCTATTTTCTCTTTGCTCTGGCAATGCCCAGACTTTTTGGCTCTTAGCTCTTCGACCGCCTTTAGGGCGGCCGCGTCACTCTTCCTGTCTTGTACCTTGGCTCGGGCAAGTTCCGCACGAAGGGTCTCCATGGCGACAGCTCCATCTGCAGTCATAGCATATTACAGATACTAGCATCATGCTCCTCTTAATATGTGTTGATCATAGGAGAATACATACCCTGTGCCTCGTCAAGCCGCTTGTTTACAAGCACGATGTCGGCATCTGCCGCATCAAGTTGCCGCTTCAGTTCGGCAAACTCACCAGTCTGGCTAGCCACCGGACCCTCAGCCGCCTGCACGTGAAAACAACACGGTTATTACATGGGACTATGATCCTCTATTTGCCGTCTTTTTGACAGCAACCAGAGTCTCAGGGGCTACTATCTGCATAGGGCACACCTAGCGTGTGCGGTACCGTCAAAAAATATATATTACTTTGCGTACATCAAAGCCTCTCAGCAGGCTCATAAAAGCTTCATGCAACCCGCTTTCGACGGATCAAATCCTCTCAACCACCGTACCCATTAGCGTACGATGCGCTTCTGAGATAGCCGCTTGCTCCAGAAGATTCATCAGTGTGTCTGGTCGCGCACCGGACAGTCCTGGACTCTTTCTATTGCTCTCCTTAGGAGCCGAATACTCCGGACTTCGGGTGGCCGAAGGGTTACCCTCTGGCCTTGGTGGATTAGGAGAAATCCTCCGTGGCGACACCTCAGGGTCGTCCGCTTCACGAGGCGGGGAGGCACGGGGAGGCGTTTCACTCTCCATCATCTCCGGAAGAAGATCCCCCGAAGACGAACTCTGTCCAGAAGAGCTACGATCCGAACTACAAGAAATACGTCTCGGTTATTGTTCTCAGAAATGAAGCAGGGTATATTAACCATAAAGTACTTTTGTTTACTTACAGCTCGGTGGAGGGCTGGTCCCCTTGCGGGTACTGTGCGGTAAGGATGCCCTCCGGGGTAGGGCCCCCTGACAAAGGTTTCTTCCCTTGTTTGAAAACCATTGTTTCCAAGTCTTCAGAGGCGGCCCTCTTCCTTCCTTGGGGAGAGGCAATTTTAGATTCTTCTCCCCGGTTATCCTCCTTCGCGGAGGCACTAATTCCCCCGGTTTGGATGAATAATGAGTGAGGCTCACTTTCGGCTTCTTTGTTCCTCCCTTTATCTTCCTCTGAAGGCGATTGATAAGGCGCAAGCTCAAGCATCCTGGCTAGTACAGGATCCGGTGAACCTTCGGGAAGGGGGGCCGAACACCTAATCATCTTTGCCTTTTTTATCCAGTCCTGGTCAAAGGGCAACTTTTCAGAATGATGTTGTGGTAAATTAAAAGAGAACGTGTTCGGCCGCGGAATTACTTACTTGGGTATCTGGACGATTGCAGCTCAGACCCGCATCCTCGGTGGTGTCCGGACACTTTATTTCTGATCCGAAGAACAATCTGTACATCTCTTCGAGCGTCACGCCGAAGAAGTGCTGAATAGTCCGCGGTCCTTCCGGGTTGAACTCCCACATACGGACGGGTCGACGTTGGCATGGCAGGACCCGACGAACTAGCATGACTTGCATTACCTTGAGAAGGCTGATGTCTCTCTCGAGGAGATCTCGGATGCGACTCTGCAACGTCGGCACATCATTAGTTGGCCCCCAGTCCAGCCCTTTGTTGACCCATGACGCCAATTCTAGCGGGGGGCCCGGACGGAAGGTGGGGGCAGCTACCCACTTAGTGCTTCGGGGAGCAGTGATGTAAAACCACTCCTGCTGCCATAACTTGGATGTCTCCGGGAAGGAAACCTTTGGCCATGGAGCATCGGCGCCTTTGTTTATTATGGTGCCTACGCACTTTGCGTGTCGCCCCTCAATCATCTTCGGCTTCATATTGAAGGTTTTGAGCCATAAGCCGAAGTGTGGGGTGATGCGGAGGAAGGCTTCACACACGACGATGAACGACGAGATGTGAAGGATGGAATCCGGAGCCAGATCATGGAAATCGAGCCTGTAGTAGAACATAAGCCCTCTGACAAAGGGATCAAGACTAAAGCCTAGCCCTCGGAGGAGGTGGGAAATAAATACGACACTCTCGTTGGGTTCGGGAGTGGGAATGACCTGCCCTCGAGCAGGCAGCCTGTGCGAGATTTCGGCGGTCAGATACCTGGCTTCTCTTAGCTTCTTGATGTCCTCCTCTGTGACAGAGGAGGGCATCCACCGACCTTGAAGGTTGGATCCGGACATGACTGAAGGTCCGAAGCGCCTAGCCTGAGCCTTGGGTGTTGGAACTCGAGGTGGGGGAAGGATTCGATTGAGTGCGAGAAGAAAAGGATAGGCCTTGGCCCCTTTATAAAGAGGGTGAATATCAAGCGTCCTTCGCGTGGCCGTTTGGAACTTGCCTAAAATCAAGGAGTCTTACCAGCAGGCACGATTGGGTTACCCACACCCGTATTGATGAGAATCCTGTGAAAAGGGGGACACGACCTCTGCTTCGACAGGACGTGCCAATAAAACCGCCTCGCAACACGTGCAGTGGCAGGAACGGGAAAAATAGTTTGTCATGACTAGACCACGGCAGAACGTCACGTAATGAAAAGCTGTCAGCAGATTAGATTTGTGGAAATATTATTCTCTCTACGGTCGTATGTAGAATTTGTTTTGCAGGGTCGGACACTATGCTTGTGTTTAAAATCTCCTATGGAGTATTCGGAGGAGGAACCCGCCTTGTAATGCCGAAGACAATCTGCGCGCCGGACTCGTCGTCATTGAAGCCTCGTTCAGGGGCTACTGAGGGAGTCCTGGATTAGGGGGTCCTCGGACAGCCGGACTATATCCTTTGGTCGGACTGTTGGATTATGAAGATACAAGATTGAAGACTTCGTCCCGTGTCCAGATGGGACTCTCCTTGGCGTGGAAGGCAAGCTTGGCAATACGGATATGTAGATCTCCTCCCATGTAACCGACTCTGTGTAACCCTAGCCCCCTCCGGTGTCTGTATAAACCGGAGGGTTTAGTCCGTAGGACAACAACAATCATACCATAGGCTAGCTTCTAGGCTTTAGCCTCTACGATCTCGTGGTAGATCAAATCTTGTAATACTCATATCATCAAGATCAATCAAGCAGGAAGTAGGGTATTACCTCCATCGAGAGGGCCCGAACCTAGGTAAACATCGTGTCCCCCGTCTCCTATTACCATCCGCCTTAGACGCACAGTTCGGGACCCCCTACCCGAGATCCGCCGGTTTTGACACCGACAAGGGCCCCGCCTGGCTGCTTCCTCTCTTGGTGGTGGCGCTCGAGGAAGTCATTGATGGCATTGGTCCCATGGCGGAGGCGGAAGCTCGTGTCCTATCTTCAGCTGCATTGACCCGCGTCTTCAGCCACCTGCACCCTCGCGACCCCAACGCTTGTCTTGACGAGCTGCTGGAGCCTGTGGCCGAAGATCAATACGAGGCCGCCTCCGCAGCCGTGCAAGGTCAAGTGGAGGCCTTGCTGAAGAAGTTCCGCGGCTTTGTCTCCGCTCCTCTGTCCGGCGATGTCGCCGATCCTGCGGCTGGTGGTGAAGGTAAAGACAATGTCGCTCACGAAGTAGCACCTTCCGCAGGTGATGGCGGTGCCCGGGAGTGACCTGCGGCTATTCTCCCGTTTTGTTCCTGCAACATGCATTAGGCCTCGTGCAGGCGTTTAGACTTTTCATTTGACATCATGAGGACAATGTGTTTGTAATATTTGCTTCGAGATTTTGCGATTTCCTTCCTATTTGCTTTGCATTCTGCGTTGGCAGAGCCCGGCCCCGCGCATACCTCAACCGCCATTGGGCCGACCGGAGACCGGGAAGGACCAAGGAGTGAGGGGCTACTTGACCAGTTAGGCTGGTGAGTCTTGATGCTCAGGAGTCCCCCTTGACGCGCAAACAGCATATAGGGAGAGTTCACGAGGATAGATTAATGTTCTACGTCGGCAGAGCCCGGCCCCGCGCATACCTCAACCGCCATTGGGCCGACCGGAGACCAGGACGGACCAAGGAGTGAGGGGCTACGTGACCAGTTAGGCTGCTGAGCCGCGATGCTCAGGAGTCCCACTTGACGTGCCAACAATTTCCATACATGCCCTCGCCGAGGCCTCGGGAGGGGCGCGCGACGCCCAGGTCCGGGAGACCTGGTTGGGTGGCGTGCACTGGGGAGTGACCCGAGCGCAGCCCCCGTGCCCAGCCCCCTCGCGTGGCTCTCCCGAGGGGAGGCGTTGCGGTGAGGCTGGACGCTGAGCTCTGGGCTCCCCGAGGTTGGTACGACCGTGGGGCCACCCTCGGTTGTTTATCACTAGCATGGAGCATAGTGCTTCCGCTTGTGCACGGGCATAGCCGCTCCTCGGTAGTGTCGACGGCCAGCGCGGAGTAAGGTGCTTCCACTTGTGCGTGGGATGGGGGCCCCCCTCCGGGAGGAGCCCCTGGGGCGTGTACAGCCCCGCCCTGACACGTGGTTTGCACGGCAGGGCTGTGAGGTGTATCTGGGCACTCGTGAGTCAGCGCGGGACTCACGAGGCCCTACCTCAAGGCGGGTTGCGCCTGGTCTTGAGTCTTGGTGACTGTGTGTTCCTGCAAGGCAGTTAGATGCAAGCACTCTACGTCCTCAGGTCCCGTCCCTCGAGCGAGCTCAGCCGCCGCTGGTATGCCAGGTCGCGATGCCGTGGTCAAGGCCAGGGGGTGAGGGCTGGAGAGCCAGTAAGAGCTCCTGAGTCGCGATGCTCAGGAGCCCCCTTTTAACGCGCAAGCGAATTGCATAGGATGAAAAGACCCGTGGTGGGCGGCGATCGAGCAGGCAATAGCCGTGGGCAGGTTAAGCATGGAAAGCAGATCAACTTAGGTAAATGCAGGAAGATACATGCCACTAGGTCCGGCCCGAGCGGCTTGGGGATGATGCAGCCCGAGGGGCGCCCCCAGCAAGGTAAGCTAAAGACATAAACAAAGGGATACATGCCACAGGGACGGACCTATGTGGCCTGGGAATGATGCAGCCCGAGGGGCGCTCCCAGCTAAACGAGCTTGGAAGATGTCATCTGGTTCTGTAGACGAAGTAGAGTTGGTGCAGCTGAAGGCGTACGTCGAAGAAATGACTCCTCATGAGCCACCGAAGCCCTGAGCCTTGGGAGGCTCTGGGGTCTCGGGAGGTTCCCTGAAGACTGTCTCCATTTCCTCCAGGACGGTGTGGTACCTGGCCTCCTGAGCCACCAGGACATGCCGTATGTTGCGGTCATAGGCTGACGCCACGCTCGGCAAGCCGAAGGGCATGCGAACTTAGCTGTGTGGCGGGCCCTCGCAGCGTCCCACAAGCGAAGGCCAGCAGCGCTCCTGAGATGCGGCCCTATTGAGCCCGGGGACGTCGATGCAGACACGCAGCCCAGCATCCTCGTCAGGATGGGGGGCTGCGCCTCATGAGCGGCTGTCGCCGCACATGGCTCTTGCGTCTTGCAGTTCCTGAGTGGTCTTGGTGATGAACTCCTGAGTGGTGGGCACTCCTTGCCCTGTGCTCTCCTGAGGAACACATGCCGCGAAGCACGCCTCCAAGTGGTGCCCAAACGCCTCCCTCGTGAGGTTGGCAAGGTCCAATGCCCTCCAGAAGAAAGCCCCCGAGCCCTGTCCGAGGAGGGCGCCGGGCGCGCCTTCCTATGTGATGGAGGGTGGCGCCCCTGGGATGGACGCCAATCCTGACGAGGCTCCTGCCGCCACGCCATCCTCCTGAGGTCCTGCGTGGCGCAGCTGCTTCTTCTAGTGGATGGCCTCCGGAGGGCCCTCACTTCTGTTGTCGGGGTCGTCGATTGCTGCAACTTGGAAGGCGCGCTCAAGGGAGCACACCGCATCTCTCTCTTCACACGGGACCGTGATGATTCCTCCGCTTCCTGGCATCTTGAGGATGTTGTAGCCGTGGTGGGTGACTGCCATGAACTTGGCCAGGGCCAGATACCCGAGGATGGCGTTGTACGGCAGGCGGATGTGCGCGACGTCGAAGTCGATGAGCTCGGTGCGGTAATTCTTGTGCTCTCCGAAGGTGACAGGCAGGCAGACCTGCCCTATCGGTGTGGTGGAACCGTCGGTCACTCCTGAGAAAGGTTTGGTAGGCTGGAGCTGCTCATACGGCACTTGGAGGTTGTCGAATGTGTCGACGGACAGGACGTTGAGCCCTGCGAAGGGCGTCGATGATGGTCTTGGTAACCTGCACATTGCTGATGACTGGGGAACAAAACATCGGGAGGGCACCGGTGGTGGCCGCGCACTTGAGCTGATTTGCCGAGTTGAAGGTGATGGCGCATTGGGACCACTTGAGCGTGCGCGTGGCCTCGTTCTTGGGGAGCACCGCGTTCACCTCGCGAGCGAACTGTTTGAAGATGCGCTGAGAGGCTGGGGCCTGAGCGCCACCCAAGATGCATGCGATTGCGCGCGGCTCCTGGAAGCCCCCAGCCCCCTCGTCCTGATGGTGGTCGTCGTTCCTTCTTGGCGGCAGCAGCGGGGGAAGACCGGCGTTGCCTTGGGGGCAATCCTCACGAGGCTGATCCCTCCAGGCACCCTCGCGAGGATGGTCCTGCCAGCGGTCCTCACGAGGCCTGTCGCGCCACTCCTGGAGCGGGCCACGGTCGTCCTAGCGTCTACCTCCACGTCCTCCTCCACGGCCGTAGCCCCGGTCGCTGCACTCGGGGTGTCGACTGAAGCGTCCTTCTCGTATGGCTCCGAGCTCTTGACAGTCGCTGGTGTTGTGGGTGTTCAGGATGTGGAAGGCGCAGAACGGTCTGCTTTTCTTGGATGACTCGGGCTGATCTCTGCCCCGCTTTGTGTCGGGCTCCGCTGCTCGCACCGCTACCTCCTTGTGCTTCACGTCCTTGGCCTTGGCTTTCTTCTCCTCCGTGCCCGCAGCTGGCAGCTCGAGGAGGGAGAGGCGCCCCTCCTCAGCTCTTGCACACTTGGTCGCCAGGTTGAACAGCTCCTGAGATGTGCAGAGCTCCTCATGGATAGCTAGCTCTTCCTTCATCTTGACGTCACGGACGCCGTCTGAGAACACGGAGATGATGGCCTCGTCCGTGACCTTGGGGATCTTGAGGCGGGTGTTGTTGAAGCGCTGGATGTACTTTTGGAGGGTCTCTCCTTGTTGTTGCTTGATGCGGCACAGGTCACCCGCGGCTGGCGAGCGGTCGCGAGTGCCCTGGAAGTTGGCTACGAAGCGGTCGCGCATCTCGTCCTAGGAGGTGATCGAGCCGTGCTGCAGGTTCAGGAGCCAGGAGCGGGCTCCATCCTTGAGAGCCATGGGGAACTAGTTCGCCATGACTTTCTCATTGCCGCTGGCCGCTTCGGTGCTCAGCTCATAGAGCTGCAGAAACTCCACGGGGTCGGCGGTGCCATCGTAGCGAGGAGGCAGGTCCGGCTTGAACTTACCTGGCCAGGCGACGCTACGCAGCTCGGGGTTGAAGGCGTGGCAGCCGACCGTGATTGTTGGGGCCCGCTTCGGAGGTGGATCTTGGTCTTGACGAGGTCTACGTGGCGCTGCCGCGGGCGGTGCGCGGTCTTGACGAGGTGGCGCGGGAAGTGCGGGTGCAGCTTCTTGCGGCCGAGGGATTTCCTAGCAGCTTCTTTCTTCACGCGCGGGCACCGGGTGTGGTGGATCACGACACGGGGCCGCGCGCCTCGGTGCCACGGCACCGTCTTGGGGCAGAGGTGGTGGAGGCGCGCCATGAGCCTCATCGCCTGTGGCTGGTTGAGGGTGAGGTAGAGAGACGGACGGCACCGGGGAGCCCCCTGCGGCGCGGACGAGCTCGGCGACGCGGTCGAGCCACTCCTCATAGAGGTCTTCAACAGGGCGGTAGCGCAGGAGTTCGTTTGCGGGGAGGAGTGCGGCCCGTGCCTCCATTGGAGCGCGACGAGCGTGAGACGAGGAACCGGCCAGGGTCAGCGATGGGGTGGCGGTGCGGCCGTCTTGACGCACCGAAGGATGCAGCGAAGACGCCTGCTGCTCGTTCCCCGCCGGGCCGGTGGCAGCGTTGGAGGCGGGAGACGGAAAACGACGAGGTGGCCTGCCGATGGGAGCCGTCTGAGCAACATGGGCGGTGAGGGCAGCCCGACGCTCAGCTCGAGCACGGCGAGCGTCCGCCATGGTGACGACGGAGCGACGAACTGATGGAAGGGAAGCTACGGTGCACGCCTTGTGTCGATTGTCATGGCTCACGTCACGAGAGCCTCGTGAGGTTCGCCCCGCCTTGATATCTCCGCTCCTCGTGAGCCTGCCTGGCTAGGCCACTCCTGAGGAGGTCTTGCATCGCCCGCCTCGCGAGGCTTGGCCCCCCGCGAGGGTCTTGGATGCCTTGTTGATGAAGATGGGTCGTACGGCCTGCTGGCTTAGCCACTCCATGGGCCGCAGGTAGGCAAGTCTGGGGACCCCCGTTCACAAGACGCCGACACTATCTCATTAGCAGATTCAATGTAAGCCGCCACACGAGGCGAGTCATGACGGATATCGCTTGGAAGAACCGCCTCAGCCCCGTAGACCATGAAGAAAGCTGTATAGCTTGTTGACCTATTGGGGGTGGTGTTGATACTCCAAAGTACTAAAGGTAATCCCTCAACCCAACAACCCGGTGTCCTGTGCAAAGGAACCATAAGCCGGGGCTTTATACCTTTCAAAATTTCATGATTAGCCCTCTCAGCTTGACCATTAGACTGTGGATGAGCCACCGAGGAAACGTCAGGACGGATATCCTCCTGTTGACAGAATTCTCTCATTTCACCCTTAGATAGATTAGTGTCATTATCAGTTATGATACTATGAGGGTAACCAAAACGGAAGTTTACTTTCTTTATGAATTGAACCACCATCGCAGCATCACACTTGCTGACCGGCTCTGCCTCAACCCACTTGGTAAATTTATCAACCGCCACCAGGAGGTGGGTTTTCTTGTCCTTAGACCTCTTGAAAGGTCCAACCATATCAAGCCCCCAGACTGCAAACGACCAAGTAATTGGAATCATCCTTAAATCTTGAGCTGGCAAGTGAGCCCGTCGAGAAGATTTCTGACTGCCATCACACTTACTAACAAGATCCTCTACATCAGCATGAGCCATCAACCAATAAAATCCATGACGGAAAGCTTTAGCCACCAGAGATTTAGAGCCAGCATGATGACCACAATCACCTTCATGGATTTCCCTTAGAATCTCACAGCCCTCTTCAGGAGAAACACAATGCTGGAACACCCGTGTAACACTGCATCGGTGTGACTCGCCATTGACAATGGTCATAGACTTGGACCGCCGGGTTATCTGCCTGGCCAAAGTTTCATCCTCAGGCAACTCGCCCCGGGTCATATAAGCCAAGTATGGAACTATCCAGTCAGGAATAGCTTGAAGAGCCGTCACCAACTGTGCCTCCAGGTCAGGAATAGCAAGATCCTCCTCTGTTGGCTACTTGACTGAAGGATTATTCAATAAATCAAGAAAGACATTAGGGTGCACCGGCTTACATTGAGACCCCAGCCGGCTTAAAGCATCAGCCGCCTCATTCTTCCTCTGATCAACATGCTCCACCTGATAACCTTTGAAATGACCAGCAATATTATCAACTGCCCGACGATAAGCTGCCATGAGCGGGTCTTTAGAATCCCAAGTGCCTGAAACTTGCTAAGCTACCAAATCTGAGTCGCCAAAGCACCTGACCAGGCTTAAATTCATCTCTTTGGCCATCCGAAGGCCATGGAGTAGGGCCTCATACTCAGCTGCATTATTAGTGCAAGGTAACATTAGCCTTAAAACATAGCAAAATTTGTCACCTCATGAAGAAGTCAAAATAAATCCAGCCCCCGAGCCCTCCAGCTGCCTAGACCCGTCAAAGTGAATTGTCCAGTATGTGTTATCCGGCTTCTCCTCAGGCATCTGCAATTCTGCCCAGTCATTGATGAAATCCACAAGAGCTTGAGACTTGATAGCTGTCCTTGGCATATATTTCAAACCACAGGGTCCAAGCTCAATGGCCCACTTGGCCACTCGGCATGTTGCCTCTCTGTTGTGAATAATATCGCCCAAAGGAGCAGAGCTGACCATAGTAATGGGATGACCAAAAGAAATAATGCTTCAGCTTGCGACTGGCCATGCATACCCCATATACTAGCTTTTGCCAATGTGGGTATCGCTGCTTAGACTCAATTAACACCTCACTGACATAGTAAGTTGGCCTTTGGACAGGATACTCCTTACCCGTCTCTTGTCTTTCCACTACAACCGCCATGTTGATAGCTCTGCTATTTGCCGCCACGTATAAAAGTAAAGGTTCTTTCTCAATGGGAGCCGCTAGGACGGGCGGCTCAGCAAGCTGTTTCTTGAGCGCCTCAAATGCCTCATTAGCCGCGTCACTCCAAATGAAGTGGTCTGTTTTCTTCATCATCTGGTATAAAGGAATTGCCTTTTCACCCAGGTGGCTTATGAACCGGCTCAAAGTGGCGATACGACCCACCAAACGCTGGACATCATTGATACACGCCGGCTTAGCCAATGAAGTAATACCTTGATCTTCTCCGGGTTAGCTTCGATGCCTCTCTCGGAGACCAGGAAACCCAAAAGCTTGCCTGCAGGTACACCGAAAACATATTTGGCTGGGTTAAGCATCATCTTGTAGACCCGGAGATTGTCAAAAGTTTCTTTCAAATCATCCAACAGATTCTCCTTTTTCCTGGATTTTACAACAATATCATCCACATAAGCATGAACATTGCGTCCAATCTGATCATGTAGGCAGTTCTGGACACAATGTTGATAAGTCGCCCGTGCACTCTTGAGCCCAAAAGGCATAGACACATAGCAGAAAGCTCCAAAAGGTGTGATAAAAGCCGTCTTCTCTTGGTCTTTAACTACCATCTTAATCTGATGATAACCCAAAGCATCCAGGAAACTCAAACGCTCACAACCTGCCGTAGCATCTATGATCTGATCAACACGGGGAAGAGCAAAAGGATCAGCTGGACATGCTTTTATTGAGGTCTGTGCAATCCACACACATATGCCAAGTACCATTTTTCTTAAGCACCAGCACTGGGTTAGCCAACCACACAGGGTGAAAGACTTCAACAATGAACCCGGACGCTAAGTGCCGGGCTACCACTTCTCCAATGGCCTTGCATGGCTCTTCATTAAAACGGCGAAGGAACTGCTTGACCGCCTTACACTTCGGATCAATATTGAGAGTGTGCTCAGCAAGTTCTCTCGGTTCTCACGGATGAATTCGATGAGCGCGCTTTCCTATTTCGGATCCATATTAGCACCGATAGTGAACTGCTGAGATGAATCACCAAGGACAAAGTCAACCTGTTTGGTATCATCCGCCGACTTAAACTTCAATAAAGGGTCTTGCTGTGGTTGGATTCTTTAACGGGGTCATATCAGTCGGGTCAACATTATCTTTACAAAACTTAAGCTCATGTGTGGCACATGCAGATTCGGCATAGGCAGGATCACCTTCTTCACACTCCAAAGCAATTTTTCTATTACCATGGACGATAATGCACTGGTACAGTGACGTGTTATACAAACGGTTTTTAACCCCTTTCCGCGAAGGCATTTGGAACCGTCGCCAAGTGAGTGTGGACGATAGGGGGGGTCCTTCCCACACGACCCAGAAACCGTCAGGGATAGGCCCTCCTGGGACACCAAATGAGCTCGTGTGTGATCGGGCGAGGCATCGAAACCCAATCATTTCCGTAGGTATGTACATCCCACACGGTGAATCCTCGAAAAATGTTTCCGTAGGTATGTATATCTCACATAGTTCTTTGTGTGGAAACGTTTGCAAGGTGTCCTAACGCAAACAGTTCGCTGCCGGAAGCCGTGTGTGATTGTTAGTTGATCAAACACGCCTACTTTCTAGAAACCGTGCGGGTTGTTTGAGTTCATCGCCCACGGTGCTGTCTGAGTAACCGTCTGCAATAGAAAACCCTAATAAGCAGGGTAATTAGCCTATTATTGATAATCCACGTACTAATCAAACTGATATTTCTTATAAAACACACCAGATATTTCATATCCGTATAACAGCAACCAGGATTTCATAATCAAATTAAATCAGATAGCTTCGGCACTTTTACGCTATTACACAACAGCACCAAGTTTCACATGCAGCATCAAAAATCTTTGTAAAGTAGCATCATACACGGTAAATAGACAGATGAATCTCATCTCGGAAACTGCAGAAGCAGAAGGCAAATATTGAGCCTTCGGTGATGTTGAATGTCCTTGCAACTTTAGGCCAGTGGCTATGGATAATTTCCAGCCCAACCTTCGTACTCTTCACCAAGACTTCAATACTGTACCATTGGTGTTGAATTAATACCTTCCTCGCCTCTTGACCATGCAGGTGGTTTGAGAGCTAATCATCGATGAACTGCTTTGAAAAGTACTGAATACAAAGCTATGCATAAATCGCTGTTATAAATTTTGAAATGGCGCAAGGGGTAAAAACAAGGTAAAAGAGTTAGTACCATCCTATAGTTGACTGATGTCTTCTTCATTCTGCAAACAAAGATATTGTTGTTATTCATCACAGGTTTCTTCATCCTAACAATCTTTCTGAGTTTCTTGACTTGACTGATATTCATGGACATCTCATTTCCCCATATGCAAAATGGGTCGAACAGTGGGTGTAAGCCTCTGACAGCAGGACCTACATGTGCAAGACCAAATTGTAAGAAACCTAAATATTAGAATGATTCCTGCAACTGAACAATAATGTGCTATTAGCTAAAGGACGCTGCTTGAACAAACCTCGATGGTAAACCGCAGTGTCTCCCATTGTTTCCCTGCAACACACATAAGGAAGATCTTGATCATGTTAACTGAGAGTTGCCATACTATCAGTAGAATATGTATTGAGTACAGCCAAATTTGATTGGCGTCACATGCATAACAATACAAAATTGTACCCACAACAAATGAAAAGCAAATTGCAGAACGGAACCAAACAGTTAAATGGACAGCAGACCAAATGAAAAAAATAGTTAACTGAGCACAACATTGCAGAATAGAAACATGTACTAGAAGATAAGACAGTTAACAAAACAAAGAATGCTTGAGAATAGTACTACGAAATGTAGCAATTGTTGGACCAAAGTGTTAACTGAACATTACATTTCAGAGGACCAAACTGTTAACTGAACATCAGATTGCATATTAACATTACAGAGGACAAATCACTAGAAGGCACTGGCGGTGGCCTCGAGAAAACAGCACGAACTGTATTTTAAAGTAGACAACCGCGTGGTGGTGTCGACAGTGGCCTCAAAGACGAGGTGCTCCTCCAAGATCTGGCGGTCGACACGCATGTCAGCCATAGCGACCTCGTCCGCGCGTGCATCCACATGCTATTGAGCTCCATGTTATACTGCGTGCAAAATAGTTGTGGGCGGCGCTTAATTGGAGGAGGGGGCAGTGATTTTGGTGGAAGGTGTTGCGCCGTCGGTCGGGGCATGTGGGACGGGAAAGGAGGAGGATGGTGTGGGTGGGGTGTGGATTACCTGACCATATCGACGAGGCCGCGCAGCAAGAAGAAGGGTCGGGGGCGAGGAGGCCGCGCAGCAAGAAGAAGGGTCGCCGGCGAGGAGGCGGCGCTGCAAGAAGAAGGGTCGCCGGCGAGGAGGCGGTGTTGCAAGAAGAAGGTAGCCAACAAGGAGGCGGCGCTGCAAGAAGAAGGGTCGCCGGCGAGGAGGCTGAGCTGCCAGTAAGTAGCAGTAAGGTTTGAACTTGGAAAGCAAGGAGGAACAGTGGAAATGTGGCTTTTAGTGGGAGGGAGGGGGCGGGGAGATAGATATTTCCGCGGTGGCAAAAAAAATTTGCTCGGTGCCGCGAGAAACTGGCGCGCAATTGTGGTTCAAGCGGGGGCGGTGGACTGTAGACGACGAAGCTTCCTGCATAAGCCAGACAAGACGGTGCGCCAAAATATTTTATATAGCATCCCACACGATTCTTTCTAGTAAACTGTTTGTGGTATACCTAATTTTTTCATTATGTTTTGAAATACAAAATGGTGTTACGGAGGGAAAGGATGGTGTTCGAATTGCTATAACATTTACGTACAGTGGACATGCAACTAGTACATGAGTGTCGTGTTTAAATTTGGAATTTTCCAGGTTCGTTTGGCATTTGTATGCATTAATTGAGTTTCTAGGCATTTAATGTGCATAATTCAAATTTGAACTACAAGCACATGCTCCAATGCACCAAAGTTTGGTGAAAATTTACATGTGTGTCTTTGGGTGAATTTATATGTACCATGCAAGAAATGGGAATGAAATTCAAACATGTGGGCATCATGGCTTGGCCGGAAAGATTGAGAAACCTGGGTTCTTAATTCCTGTAAATCCAAAAGACGCCTGAAAATCATGAAACTTGGCATGGTGTCATGACATGGCACCAACATGCTGCGGTAATTTTTTTGGCCGAATTGCGACAAGCTTTGGTGTAAGCTTCTGCAAACTGGAGCTTCCCTCAAGAAGGCTTGTCGGAGTAAATAGCCACGGGTAGCCCAACCGACTGCCCCTGGCTCTTCCAAAAAATTATCAGGCCATTGGGCCTTCAAGCATTCCAAGCATTGGGCCGCCTTCCCTGGCCGGCTACCTTTGAACCGGCTACCTTTGAAGCCGACTCACGGAAGGCGACCCAGCCTCAGCAACCTCCCCCCAGGATAATCACGGGGTGGCCGACTCCGGGAAGCCGGCCATAAAGGATGCCGACTTCCCAGAGCCGGCCACGAAGAACGCCGACTCCAAGAAGCCGGCCAAGACCGCAACCACCAAAACTACACCCACATAACGGTGACAAGACGGGGTGTGGCCACAGTGCGGCCCGCTACCCCCGAAGCCCGAGGCAGGCATGGCCACAGGACGCCGTACGGGACGGCCATCTCCCGTCCGGCTTGGCACTGTAGCCATGCTGGCCTCAACGTCACCCACGGCAGACGCCAGTATGGCCCACAGGTGGCGGGCCCCTTCAGCCAGAGAGAGGCGCGAAGGCGGCCCGGCCTCCCCTAGTCGGCCAAGGGCGTAGCCGGCCCCCAGAAGCCGGCTACCCCCTGCCTCGAAGCATGTGCCACATTAAGGAGACAAGACGAGGTAAGGCTACAGTGAGAGCCCTCGAGGCGGCACACTGTAGCCATGCTTACCTCGACGAAGCCCTCGTCATCAGGGGCGAGGCTACAGTAAGCAGCCGCCGACATGACCCTAGGCGGTGGGGCCGGCCTGTCGACCAAGAGGCCGGCAGCCGGCGGGACCCACCAGTCGGCAGGCCCCAACAGCCGGCGGAGAAGCCGGCGAGCGTAGACACTGACGGCTGGGACCAGTGCCCAGCCGGATTACAATTGTGCCCCCGGGGGGTAGGCCTATATAAACCCCCCGAGGCACCCATGCAAAGGGTTGGCTTCTTAGCATTACACACATACCATAGAGAGAGAGAAGCAAGAGCTAGCCTTGTTCTTCTTCTCCTTTGCACGCAACAACTCTATGAGCGATTGTAGCTACACTTCCCGATGTAGTGATCATGCGGAGACCCCGCAGAGCAGGACTAGGGGTGTTATCTCCTCGGAGAGCCCCGAACCTGGGTAAGATTCGCCGGCGTGCATGTCTTCGCCTCATCCCGTTTCCAGGCACTGGCGACGTCTTATTGGCACCCACTATGATAAGCCACCCGTTGGCATATGTCGCACCTACCACCCGACATTTGGCGCCCACCGTGGGGCCAGGTGCACCATCGTCCGGAGACCTGTTCTGGACGGGAACCCTCTTCCTCCCCCGCGAGCGCAGCCAGCCTGCTGCGCCCGATGGCGTTTGCCTCGACACGCTGCAAGACGTCGACGACGCCTGCACGGCGAGCTGCCTCGCCAATCTTCTCGGCGAGACTCGCATCTCCGACGAGCCTGCGTCCGACGCAGGCACGGACTACCCCGAGAGCCGCCTCGTCAGCCTCCTCGATCAGCTTCACGTCTCTAGCGAGCCTGCTGCAGATGTGGAGTCGGTCGGCTCCACCGACCCGATGCTCGTCGACTCCGACACGGCATCGCTCGATGCCTACCCCTCCGACGTGGTGGTCTTCGAGCTGACAGTGGCAGCAGCGCTGTCACCGAAGTGTTGGTCATCAGCCACGTCGCCAACTCGGGCGAGAACGCCCACGACGCCCTGCAAGCGGCAATGCACGACCTCTCCGTCCCCATCCCGACCGACGCCGACGCCGAGACCTTGGAGGCACGTCGCCTCGCCCTCGTCGCGGAGGGCCAGAAGATAGCCTCCATGAGACGCCTCGCCGAGGCCCACCAGCGCGAAGTCGACCGCGCCGCCATCGGTACGCCGCCGCCTAGTGGCCCGAGCCGAGCCGGCTTCGTCCAGAAGCGCGGCGCGGCTATCGCTAGCATGCTGGGGGCGGATCGCCACGTCTACGCCACCCCGCTCGAGAATCTGCGAGCCGCTCAGGCGGCCGCAGAAGAGCTCAATGGGCTGGGAGCCGATGAGCTCCCCTACATGACAAGACGGATCCAGCAGGTGATCGACGCGGCTGCAGAACGGCACGAAGCCGGCGCCCGTGCTGATAGTCATCCCCCGCGCCGGGAGCACGCCGCGACGTCCCGCTCGCCGACTGCGAGCGGCGCCCGCCAGAAGAAAGACAAGGAGCCGGCTGCCAGCCGCAGCCGGACTCGCATCACCATCGAGCGCGACGCGGAAGGCCGCCCTCGAGCGGTAGAACGCCAAGGAAATCTGCCTCCTCCCCCGCCTCGCAGAGAGAGACGCCTCACCCCGCCGCCCGTCACGCACCCGACTCTTGGCGACCGACTCAGCCGCCAAGAAGGAGTCGGCGAGAACGACGCCCGCCACCGGATCGACCGCCTTGCTCGATCCTTGGCGTTAGAAGAAGAAGACGATGTCGGCCCGCCATGCTTTGGCCCCCGCATCCACGACGAGCCCTTCCCTAAAGGGTTCTCGCTCCCCAGAGACACGCCCAAGTACAACGGCTCAGTAAAGCCGGAAGATTGGCTCATCGACTACTCCACGGCTGTCAGCATAGCCAACGGCAATCGGCGCGTCGCCGTGAAGTATGTCCCCCGCATGCTGCAAGGCACGACACGCACATGGCTCAACAGCCTCAAGCCCTACAGCATCAACAACTGGCTGGACTTCACGGAAGCCTTCATCCGCAACTTCACCAGCACCTACAAGCAGCCTCCCAAGCCTCGCCAGCTCTCCCTCTGCGTCCAAGGTCCCGATGAGTCGACCCGCGACTACCTCACGCGGTGGGCCGAGCTCCGCAACTCCTGCGAGGGGGTGCACGAGGTTCAGGCCATCGAGTACTTCACCGCAGGGTGTCGAGAGGGCACCCTCCTCAAGCACCGACTCCTCTGCGATGAGCCGGCTACCCTCGACGAGTTGCTGGTCATCGCGGACAAGTACGCCACGGCCGACTCCTCGATGAAGACCGAGCTACGAATAGACGCCTCTGGGAAGGTGATTGCTCCGGCTCCGAAGACGCCGGCTGGCGACTCCAATCGGCGCCCCTACCAGAATGATCACAAGCGCAAGGCCCCCATGCCGACCTCCACCAGTAGGCAGGTGGCCACAGTTGAAGATGAGCAGCCCGAAGAACGGCCCGCTCCCAAGAAGAAGGGTGGCAGGCCGGCTTGGCAGCCGGCTTTCTCTTACGAGCAGGCTCTTGACGCCCCCTGCAAGTTCCACAGCGGCGCGAAGCGGTCTAACTACGCGACCCGAAAATGTCACTGGCTCACACGAATCTCCAAGGGCGAAGGGTTGCTGCCGCCTCCGCCTCCAGCCCCTCAGCAGCCGGCGGCTCGGCCGGCAGTCGGAGCCATCCAAGACGAATTCCCTAAAGAGCACGCCGCCTACGTCGTCTTCACCAGTCAAGCCGACGACAAGCATAGTCGACGTCGACAGCATCAAGAAGTCAATGTAGTCGCCTCTAGCGCCCCCGAGTTCATGCACTGGTCAAAGAAGCCAATCAGCTGGAGCTAGGCCGACCACCCAGAGGTGATGCCATCCCCTGGTTCCTATGCAATTGTCTTGGATGTTACCCTCGCGATGGAGAGGCGAGCTGCCCGATTCTCCCGCGTCCTGATAGATGGCGGAAGCAGTATCAATATACTGTACCGCGATACCATGGAGAAGCTGAACATCAAGGCGAAGCAGCTCATGCCAAGCCGAACCGTGTTCCATGGTATCGTCCCCGGCTTGTCTTGCTCCCCAATCGTCAAGATTAAAATGGATGTTCTCTTCGGAGACAAAGATCATTTTCGCCGAGAAGCGATCTGGTTCGAGGTAGTGGATTTGGAGAGCCCCTATCATGCTCTGCTTGGCCGACCTGCTCTGGCCAAGTTCATGGCTGTGCCCCACTACGCCTACTTGAAGATGAAGATGCCGAGCTCGAAGGGGATCATCACGGTAGCCGGCGATTACAAGAAGTCCATTGAGTGTGCCATGGCCAGCAGCCGGCTGGCCGAGTCCCTCGTGGTGGCAGAAGAGAAGAAGATGCTGGAGCGGGTTGTGGCCATGGCCGGCAAGCAGCCGGCCCTGTCCCCCAACCCCAAAGATTGTGATGCGCAGGGCTCCTTCCAGCCTGCCAAAGAGATGAAGAAGATACCTCTGGACCCGGAGAACCCGGAGAGGTTCGCTGTCATTGGGGCGAACTTGGACAGTAAATAGGAAGGCGAGCTCGTCGACATCCTCCGTGAGAATCATGACATTTTTGCATGCTCCCCAAAGGACATGCCGGGTGTCCCGAAGGATTTCGCCGAGCAGAAATTACATGTCCGCGCCGACGCGATGCCGGTCAAGCAACCCCTCCGCCGACTGTCAGAAGAGAAGCGAAGAATCGTGGGAGAAGAGATAGCCCGGCTCCTTGCCGCTGGCTTTATCATGGAAGTGTTTTTTCCAGAGTGGCTTGCCAACCCAGTTCTGGTTCTGAAGAAGAATAACAAGTGGCGTATGTGTATAGACTACACCAGCTTGAACAAGGCCTGCCCAAAGGATCCGTTTGCTCTGCCACGGATTGACCAAGTGGTAGACTCCACAGCCGGATGCGAGCTGTTGAGTTTTTTGGACGCCTACTCAGGGTACCATCAGATCAAGTTGGACCCAGCAGACCGCCTGAAGACTGTCTTCATCACACCATTTGGAGCTTTCTGCTACCTGACTATGACGTTCGGCTTGAGGAATGCCGGCGCCACTTTTCAGCGTTGCATGCAGAAATGCCACTTGAAACAACTCGGCAGAAATGCCCACGTCTATGTAGACGACATTGTGGTGAAGACAGAGAAGCGCGGTACCCTGCTGGAAGATCTCAAAGAAACATTCGCCAACTTGCGCCGATTCCAAATCAAGCTCAACCCCGAGAAGTGCGTGTTCAGAGTACTAGCCGGCCAGCTGCTAGGCTTCCTGGTCTCCGAACGCGGCATCGAGTGCAACCCCGTCAAGATCAAGGCCATCGAGAGGATGGAGATTCCCACCAAACTGCGAGATGTGCAGAAGTTCACCGGCTGCTTGGCCTCCCTGAATTGTTTTATCAGCCGACTAGGAGAGAAGGCTCTCCCCCTGTACCGACTCATGAAGAAGTCCACTCACTTCGAGTGGAATGACCAAGCCGACCAAGCCTTCCATGAGTTGAAGAAGATCCTGACCACTCCGCCTGTCCTAGCAGCGCCGACTGAAAAGGAGCCCATGCTCCTCTACATTGCTGCGACTAGCCGAGTAGTCAGTACTGTTGTTGTGGTCCAGCGCCCGGAAGAAGGCCGAGCCCAGCTAGTCAAGAGGCCGGTGTACTACCTAAGCGAAGTGCTATCCAGCTCAAAGCAGAACTACCCGCACTACCAGAAGATGTGCTATGGGGTATACTTTGCCGCCAAGAAACTGAAGCCCTACTTCCAAGAGCACCCCATCACGGTCGTGTGCACCGCCCCGCTTGCCGAGATCATAGGCAGCCGGGATGCATCCGTCCGGGTGGCTAAATGGGCCATTGCACTGGCACCCTACATGATCTTCTACCAACCCCGCACCGCCATCAAGTCCCAAGCATTGGCCGACTTCCTCGTCGACTGGGCCGAGACCCAGTACCTACCGCCGGCTCCTGACTCTACCCATTGGCGGATGCACTTTGACGGGTCCAAGATGCGCACCGGCATGGGAGCCGGCATCGTCCTCACCTCTCCCAAAGGCGACAAGCTCAAGTACACGCTGCAGATCCACTTCGCCGCCTCCAACAACGTGGCCGAGTACGAGGCGCTCGTACATGGGCTCCGACTAGCTAAAGAGCTTGGCATACGCCGGATCCCGTGTTACGGCGACTCAGACTTGGTGGTCCAGCAGTCGTCTGGCGACTGGGACGCCAAGGACGCGAACATGGCAAGTTATCAATTCCTCGTCCAGCAGATCAGCGGATACTTCGAAGGGTGCGAGTTCCTTCACGTGCCAAGGGCCGACAACGACCAAGCAGATGCCCTAGCACGGATCGGCTCCACCCGACAAGCCATACCGACTGGCGTCTCCCTCCAGCGCCTCCTCAAGCCGTCCATCAAGCCGTCTCCAGAGTCGGACTCTATCTTCGTACCGCCTGCGCCAGATGCAGCCGGATCCGACTGGAGGAACCCCGCAGGCGGTGAGGGGACTTCGACAACTGGCCCGGGGACTGCCGTAGTCGCACCCGGCCCGGGGACTTCAGAACCCGGCCCGGGGACTGCAGCAGTCGGCCCGGGGACTGCAACAACACAAGAAGCGGTGGCCGACTCCAATTCCACGCCACCCAACCCACCCACCCGAGTCATGGTGGCTACACTAACAGAAGAAGAAGTCACAGCTCCATCATGGACCCAGCCCATCCTCAAGTTCCTAGTCAGCAGAGAGCTGCCGACTGATGAGATCTCAGCAAGACTAGTGCAACGACGAGCCGCAGCATATGCAATAATCAACAGAGAGCCTGTGAAGTGCGGCGTCACTGGAGTCTTCCAGCGTTGTGTCGAGCCACAAAAAGGAGTGGTAATCCTCAAGGATATCCACCAAGGCGAATGCGGCCACCACGCAGCCTCAAGATCACTTGTGGCCAAGGCTTTCCGCCATGGTTTCTTTTGGCCGACTGCCTTGGAAGATGCTAAAGAGATAGTCAAGAGCTGCAGAGGATGCCAAGTTTTTAGTTCCAAGCAACACATGCCGGCTTCTGCACTCAAGACCATTCCCCTCACCTGGCCTTTTGCCGTCTGGGGACTGGACATGGTGGGCCCTTTCAAGACAGCCCGCGGCGGCTTGACGCATCTACTTGTCGCTGTGGACAAGTTCACAAAGTGGATCGAAGCAAAGCCGATCAAGAAGCTGAACGGGCCGACTACCGTGACATTCATCACTGACATCACTACTCGGTACGGCGTGCCACACAGCATCATCACCGACAACGGCACGAACTTTGCCAAAGGAGCACTGGCACGTTTCTGCGCGACGCAGGGCATCTGACTGGACTTAGCGTCCGTTGCCCACCCGCAGTCAAACGGCCAGGTCGAGCGAGCAAATGGACTCATCCTCTCCGGCATCAAGCCCCGACTGGTTGTACCACTGGAGCGATCGGCCGGCTGCTGGCTCGATGAGCTGCCGGCTGTCCTCTGGAGTCTGCGCACTACACCCAACAAGTAGACCAGCTTTACTCCATTCTTCCTTGTATATGGTGCCGAGGCTGTCATCCCAACAGACATCGAGTTCGACTTGCCTCGGATCACCATGTACACGGAGGCAGAGGCCAAGGAAGCAAGAGAAGACGGCGTCGACCTACTGGAAGAAGGCCGGCTGTTAGCACTCAGCCGGTCCGCCATCTACCAGCAAGGGCTGTGCCGCTACCACAACCGCAAGGTCAAGCCAAGATCCTTCCAAGAGGGCGACCTTGTGCTCCGGCTGATCCAGCGAACAGCCGGCCAGCACAAGCTCTCGGCCCCTTGGGAAGGCCCCTTCGTCATCAGCAAGGCACTAGGCAACGACTCCTACTACCTGATCGACGTGCAAAAACCAAGAGCACGCAAGAGAGACGACTCCGGCAAGGAGTCGGAGCGACCATGGAACGCGAACCTCCTGAGAAGATTTTACAGTTGAAAGTAGTATGTATCATCCTACCCTTTTGTATTAAGTACGAACCAACAGGCCCCCCGAACAGTACTCGGGGACTGCCTTTATTTATCTATGAATGACGAGTGTCATATCCATGAATGTATTATTACATTTGATTTCTTGTCAGGCACCGGGTCAGACTAGTTGGCCCGGGGACTGGCCGCCTTGAGCTATATTAAAAGTTCTACCTGAAGTCAGACAAGTAGTGTGCCGGCTCCCGAGTCCTCTCTTGTTGAAAGTCGTAGCTCGAAGAACCGACTGTCCGACTAGCAAGAGGCAAGGCAGAAAGGATGCCCACACGAAAAACGGCTAAGGACCAACAAACTTATATAGCAAAAAGATGGCCTCCAACCACGCTTGCCGGCTGTCAGAACAGCCGGCTGGCCGGCTTCCTAAACACTTAGCTCTAGTCCAGCAAAGCTAGAGTACTTGCCCCCCCCCCAATTGGCCAAGCACTCCTCCAGCTACAAATTGCAGAGCAACTGTTTGACTGGGGAGGCGGCAACCAAGGGAGGGCGGCAAAGGAAACAGCAGAAGGACGAAAAGCAAAGTACGAGGAAAAGCCAAATGCATGCATAAGTTATATATACATATAAAGCCCCCAACAGGCTGGCAACGGACATAAGTTCGAATACACCCCCAGTGGGTGGAATTGTGCAGACTTAACAGAATATTGTTCCAAAAGTGACAAGACAGGAAAACAAAAGATGGCAGACTAGACTAGGGCGCGGTGCGGGAGCCAGGCTGGTCGGTGGAGACGGCGTCGCCGGCTGAAGGAGTGGCCGCCTAGCGGGTCTCGGCTTGGTCACCACCAGTGGGAGGCGACGCACTCGCGCGTGACGTGGTGCTGGAGGCGCGGTCAGGCTGAGGCTGGTCGGCTGCTCCACCAGTCGGCTCGGCGCCTTCACCCTCCTCCTCCTCCTCCTCCTCTTCGCCCTCGTCGCTGGAGTCGATCTCCTCCGCCGAGTCTTCACCGTCTGCCGGGTTCAGCCCGAACCACTCCTCCGGCTGGGCGACACCGTTGTCATCTACCTCAGGGGCAAAGACGCTGGTGTCGGTGTAGTCGGTGATCGCCGAAGCCCGCCGGATGATAGCCGGCCGCGCCGGCTCCAGCTCCGTGTCAGCTTGCTGCCGCCAGGTAGCCAGCTGATCCAGGCTCAGGCCGGGGTACCAGGCCTTGACGAACTCCGGCGCCCGCCTGGTGCCGGACCGAGCCGCCGAGGCCTTCCAGGCTTCGAAGCGGCCGACTGCCACCTCCACCCAGTCGGCAGTTCGACTGGGGGTGCGACGAACCACTTGGCCGGGCCAGAGGGCGGCCAATACTTGCGCCCCGGTGCGCTGCAGCCGGCGGAGCAGTCAGTGAGCCGGCTGGAGATGGGCCTGGATTGCCAAGAGCTGCTCCTCCAGCGAACGGCCAGCGGTTGGCGAAATCTCGAAGCCAGCCTGCCTTCGTGCTTGGAGGCGGGCCTCGATGATCTGGTTGGCGGCGGTAGAGTAGCCAGGGAAGTACTCTGGGCAAGAAAGAAAGAGAAAGAAGAGAAAACACCAAGTCAGAAAACGAGCCAAAAGCGGCAGACGGCAAGAAAGGACGAAGAAGTAGGCGGCTTACCGTCAATCAGATCTTCGATCTGACCATAGCCAGTGATCAGAGTTTGCCTTGCTTCAGCCTAGCCAGCCGCCTCCGTCTCGTACTCGGCCTGGAGGGCGGCTTCGCGGTCCTACACCGCCTTCAGAGCCGCCTTGTGGCCCTCCTCCTGGTCGGCCAACTTCTTGGCCAGGCGGTCGCGTTCCTGCACCAAGGCGGCGAGCTCGGCATCCTTCGCACGAAGGGCAGTCTGAGACTCTCCCAGATGTGCCCTCAGACCGGCGTTCGCCGCTGCAGAGACGGCAGAAAAGAAGAAACAATAAGAGGAAGTCGTCAAGGAAGATCCGACCCGACTACTCAGCAGTCGGCCCGAATCTCGGGGACTACACCCAGTGGGTGCGCTGACGCGCCCCCACGTGAGATAAAGAACAAGGCACTTACCCCGGCTCTCAGTAAGGTCGGCGGTCTTCTGGGTCAGCTCCCGAGCCTGGGAGTTGAAGGCGGCCGCACGAAGATTGTGGTAGTCCTGCAAGATATACAGAAGATCGAAGTAAGAACAAGAATAGCAAAGCCAAATCCACTAAGAAGTTCCAAGCCGCCTGCTCAGCAGCCGACTCGGAACTCGGGGACTACACCCAGTGGGTGCGCTGACGCGCCCCCACGGAAGAAATCAAGATCAAGAAAAAGCAAGATAAGAAGACTAACCTGGATGGCCGCCCGCGTCGCAAGGAACTCGTCGGTATACTGCCTCAGCGCCGTAGCCTGGGCCTGGAGCCGGGTCCGGACGTCCTGCGCGGCCACGTTCATCACGGCCGTCCCTCCGCCCGGCGTCCACCCCGAGGTAGCGCTGGCCACCTCCACATCCTGGGCCAACGAGCTGGAGCCCGCGGCCGGCTGCGGCTCCGACGCGGCCTTCTGTGGCTCTGACGCAGCCTTCCCCGCGCGCCGGCTCGGCGACATCCGGACCGCCAGCTCAGTCCTCGCGGCCGGCTCGCCCCCCGCCGACTGCGCAGGCGGCAGATCAGGCCGGCCGCCTTGAGCCGCCCCAGTCGGCGGGGTCGGCACCGGCGCCCTCTCCAGGATGACGACGTCGTCATCCCTTTCCAGCCCTGGTTGGTCGCCGCCGGCTCCTTCTGGCGAGGGCTCCGGGGCCCCAGGTGCTGCGACGCGCAGTGGGGTGACCAACAAGGCCCCCTCCGCCATCGCCGCAGCTGCAGCCTCCGCTTGGGCCTTGGCTGCGGCGTCGGCGCGCGCCTTCGCCGCCTCCTCCTCCTGCGCCGCCTGGGCGGCGGCCGCCTTCCGTGCCTCCGCCTCCCGCGCCTCCCGCTCCTCCCGCGCCTCCCGCCCGTTCTGTTCTGTCGCGTCCTGAAGGTCGGCACGGGGGTCCACGCGGCGAGTGGTGCTCCCAGACCCCCTCGGCGACTCGACGACGGAGGCGGCAGCCGCCCGCTCAAGCGATAATGGAGCTCTGGTTGTTTGGAGAAAAAGACAAGGATTTAGGAACCACCGGAGAAAAGAAAGAAAAAAGAGTACACAAAAGAGTTCGAACTTACGCCGACACCGTCTGTGGTTGCTTCACCGTCTTGCGGAAGAGAGCCGCCTTCACGGCCGCCTCCTCCCGCCTGGTCGTCGCCGCCCCGACCCTGGGCTTCTTCGTCTGACTGCCGAACAAACCCTGGGCGGTGCGACGCTTTTGCCCGCCGCCCCGAGCAGGCGGTGCAGTGGAGGAACCCGCGCCGCGTCAAGATGCTGGCTGACGGCGCAGGACGACTTCGGCCTCGTCGTCGTCCGGCCAGTCGTCGAAGGTGACTCCATGCCCGGAGCCGCCTGCTTCGCCGCTGGCTTGGCCACCACCCGGCTCGCTGTTGTCATCCATAGCGGCCGCCCCCAAGTCGGGGTCCTCCAGGTCGTGCTACGTCCGGTCGGGGACGAATCGGCGCTCCGCATCCGACCCGCCGGCAGGCCGAAGAAGAGGGCTCTGTCGAAGACAAGCCGACTAGTCAGAGTCGGCCAAAGGAACTCGGCGACAAAGCTAAGAGAAAAAGAAGAGACAAGGAGAACATACCGTGGGTGGTGGATTGGCTCGGCTATATGGCTACTTGCCGAACTGCCACTCTTCGGAGAGTTTGCAGTTCGCGAGGTAGTTCACCATATAGGCCACCTCCTCGTGCGGCATGTCCTTGGTACACATCCGGCTTGGATCGAGCTGGCCGCTCATCTGACAGATCAGATGAGGGCGGCTCTGGAGCGGGAGTACCCGGCGCGTGACGAAGGCGGCCAGCAGGTCGGGCCCCGACAAGCCCTCCGACTGGGTCATCGCTCGCACTCGGGCGACGGCTGCGGATCCAGCCGGCGTCAGCGTCACGGCCCGGTAGGACCACTGGGGCCGCCTGCCCGCCGGCGGGCCGGCTACGTAAGCCGGCAGGTTGACGTAGTCGCCCTGCGGGGCGATGTTCCTGACGTAGAAGTACGACTTTTGCCATAACTTCACCGACTGGATCAGCGTGATGACGGGGAAGGGGTTGTCGGCAGCCACCCTCCGCATCGCGATGAAGGCGCCAGTCTGAGCCGGCACGCCCTGCGAGCGCTTGCCCAGCTTGGACTGGAAGAACTCCCCCCAGAGCTCGAGGGTGGGGAGGACGCCGAGGTAGCCTTCGCACAGGGTGACGAAGGCAGACAGCAACACCACCGCGTTCGGGTGAGGTGGTGCGGCTGGAGCTGGTAGAACTCGAGCCAAGAGCGGAAGAAGGCGCTCATGGGCAGGCCGATTCCGCGCAAGAAATGCGAGCGGAAGACCACCCGCTTGCCCTCCCGCGGCTCCGGCGTATTCTCCTTCGCTGGCGCGAGACGGACCTCCACCTTGTCCGCGCTAGGCAGCCGCCGCGTCTTGTGGAGAAATTTCGACATGATCCTCTTGGACGTTGGAGCCGTCCCAATCCCCGCCGTACTGCTCCGTGGCGGGAGGCATGGTGAAAACGAGCGTGGCAGGGGAGGAACGAGTGGTGGAAGAGCACGGCGGCGAGGCGCTGTTGCAAGAAAGGGCAGGAAGAAGAAGACGGTGGAAAGAGGAGGAGCGTGCGAGAGCCTGCCGCTCTTCCCTCCCCCTACTTATAGCTTCGCTAGGTGAAGCCGGGGAGGCCGGACGTGGGGTGAGACGTGGGATTAACTGCACCCACTCCCCTCACGCCTCGCGATTATTACGCCCTAAAGGCGTGCCGAAACTGCCGCAAGGAGACGTGCGGGCGGTTTTCAGGCTGCAGAGAATCCGCGCCTGGGCCCGGGCGTGGACGTGGCGGGCCCGCGGCCTGCGGCAACGTCCCATCGCGCGCGTGGGCTGGCAGGCTTTTTGGCCAAGAGAGGCCACGTGGTTCGCAGGCGGCAAGTGGCTGGCCCGCGGCCCGGTGCACGCGCTGGCGAGCTCCCGCCCTCCGACTCCAGAATTTTTGGCCAAGACGGCGCGCCTAACCAAAGCCGGCTCCCAGCTGCCGACTTGTCAAGATAGGAAGCTGATCGAGCTTCTCAACTCCTACCCCAACCTCGAAGCCCAATCAGCTTCGGGGACTACTGTCGGAGTAAATTGCCACGGGTAGCCCAACTGACTGCCCCTGGCTCTTCCAAAAAATATCAGGCCATTGGGCCTTCAAGCATTCCAAGCATTGGGCCGCCTTCCCTGGCCGGCTACCTTTGAAGCCGACTCACGGAAGGCAACCCAGCCTCAGCAACCTCCCCCCAGGATAATCACGGGGTGGCCGACTCTGGGAAGCCGGCCATAAAGGATGCCGACTTCCCAGAGCCGGCCACGAAGAACGCCGACTCCAAGAAGCCGGCCAAGACCGCAACCACCAAAACTACACCCACATAACGGTGACAAGACGGGGTGTGGCCACAGTGCGGCCCGCTACCCCCGAAGCCCGAGGCAGGCATGGCCACAGGACGCCGTACGGGACGGCCATCTCCAGTCCGGCTTGGCACTGTAGCCATGCTGGCCTCAACGTCACCCACGGCAGACGCTAGTACGGCCCACAGGCGGCAGGCCCCTTCAGCCAGAGAGAGGCGCGAAGGCGGCCCGGCCTCCCCTAGTCGGCCAAGGGCGTAGCCGGCCCCCAGAAGCCGGCTACCCCCTGCCTCGAAGCATGTGCCACATTAAGGAGACAAGACGAGGTAAGGCTACAGTGAGAGCCCTCGAGGCGGCACACTGTAGCCATGCTTACCTCGACGAAGCCCTCGTCATCAGGGGCGAGGCTACAGTAAGCAACCGCCGACAAGACCCTAGGCGGTGGGGCCGGCCTGTCGACCAAGAGGCCGGCAGCCGGCGGGAGCCACCAGTCGGCAGGCCCCAACAGCCGGCGGAGAAGCCGGCGAGCGTAGACACTGACGGCTGGGACCAGTGCCCAGCCGGATTACAATTGTGCCCCCGGGGGGTAGGCCTATATAAACCCCCCGGGGCACCCATGCAAAGGGTTGGCTTCTTAGCATTACACACATACCATAGAGAGAGAGAAGCAAGAGCTAGCCTTGTTCTTCTTCTCCCTTGCACCCAACAGCTCTAGGAGCGATTGTAGCTACACTTCCCGATCTAGTGATCATGCGGAGACCCCGCAGAGCAGGACTAGGGGTGTTATCTCCTCGGAGAGCCCCGAACCTGGGTAAGATTCGCCGGCGTGCATGTCTTCGCCTCATCCCGTTTCCAGGCACCGGCGACGTTTTATTGGCACCCACTATGATAAGCCACCCGTTGGCATATGTCGCACCTACCACCCGACAAGGCTCGTGGTTCCGAGAGGGAATGTGTCACCTCCGTGTGCGAAACGACATACGTACACTGCCTTCACCCGCCTTAATTTTTTATACAGGCAGATTAGACCAAATAGAAGTATCGTGCTAAATTTTGGAATTATTTCGGGTTCGTTTGGCCTTTTTAATGCAATAATTAAGTTTTTGGGCATTTAATGTGCATAATTCAAATTTGAACTACAAGCACATGCTCCAGTGCACCAAAGTTGGTTGAAAAATCACATGTGTGTCTTTGTGTGAATTTATAGGTCCCATGCAAGAAATGGGAATGAAATTCAAACATGTGGGCGTCGTGGCTCGGCCGGAAAGATTGAGAAACATGGTTTTTTAATTCCTGTAAATCCAAAAGACGCCTGAAAATCATGAAACTTGGCATGGTGTCATGACATGGCACCAACATGTTGCGGTAATTTTTTTGGTCGAATTGGGACAAGCTTTGGTGTAAGCTTCTTCCAAACCGGAGCTTCCCTCATGAAGGCTCGCGGTTCCGAGAGGGAACTTGTCACCTCCGTGTGCGAAAAGACATACGTACACTGCCTTCTCCCGCCTTAATTTTTTTACACAGGCAGATTACACCAAATAGAAGTATCGTGCTAAATTTTGGAATTATTTCGGGTTCGTTTGGCCTTTTTATACAATAATTGAGTTTCTGGGCATTTAATGTGCATAATTAAAATTTGAACTACAAGCACATGCTCTCGTGCACCAAAGTTGGTTGAAAAATCACATGTGTGCCCTTCGGTGAATTTATAGGTCTCATGCAAAAATGGGAATGAAATTCAAACATGTGGGCATCGTGGCTCGGCCGGAAAGATTGAGAAACTTGCTTTTTTAATTCCTGTAAATCCAAAACACGCCTGAAAATCATGAAACTTGGCATGGTGTCCTGACATGGCACCAACATGCCGCGGTAATTTTTTTGGCCGAATTGGGACAAGCTTTGGTGTAAGCTTTTTGCAAACCGGAGCTTCCCTCAAGAAGGCTCGTGGTTCCGAGAGGGAACTTGTCACCTCCGTGTGCGAAACGATGTACGTACACTACCTTCTCCCGCCTTAATTTTTTTACACAGGCAGATTAGACCAAACAGAAGTATCGTGCTAATTTTTGGAATTATTCCGGATTTGTTCGGCCTTTTTATACATTAATTGAGTTTCTGGGCTTTTAATGTGCATAATTCAAATTTAAACTACAAGCACATGCTCCAGTGCACCAAAGTTGGTTGAAAAATCACATGTGTCCTTGGGTGAATTTCTAGGTCCCATGGAAGAAATGGGAATGAAATTCAAACATCTGGGTGTCGTGGCTCGGCCGGAAAGATTGAGAAACTTGGTTTTTTAATTCCTGTAAATCCAAAACACGCCTGAAAATCATGAAACTTGGCATGGTGTCGTGACATGGCACCAACATGCCGCGGTATTTTTTTGGCTAAATTGGGACAAGCTTTGGTGTAAGCTTTTTACAAACCGGAGCATCCCTCAAGAAGGCTCGTGGTTCCGAGAGGGAATGTGTCACCTACATGTGCGAAACGACATACGTGCACTGCCTTCTCCGGCCTTAATTTTTTACACAGGCAGATTAGACCAAATAGAAGTATCGTGCTAAATTATGGAATTATTCCAGGTTCGTTTGGCCTTTTTTATAGATTAATTGAGTTTTGGGGCATTTAATGTGCACAATTCAAATTTGAACTACAAGCACATGCTCTAGTGCACCAAAGTTAGTTGAAAAATCACATGTGTGTCCTTAGGTGAATTTCTAGGTCCCATGCAAGAGATGGGAATGAAATTCAAACATCCGGGCATCGTGGCTCGGCCGGAAAGATTGAGAAACATGGTTTTTTAATTCCTGTAAATCCAAAACACGCATGAAAATTATGAAACTTGGCATTGTGTCATGACATGGCATCAACATGCCGTGGTAATTTTTCTGTCTGATTTGCGAAGGCACACACATTAACAATCAACAAAGTCATTTTGGAACAAGTGCTATCACGTTACAAATCGGAAACACAAGTATTTTTGAAACCGTGGGCGTTCTACTTACCAATTACGTGCCGCCACACGTCCCCTTTTTTTATTGGCTAGGAGGTGCCTTGCGGGGTAGCTATTTGAGTACGGGAGGCGTGCGATCAGACCCCTGCACATGCTCATCGGGAGGAGAGCCCTTTGACTGCTACCCGCCGCGCACCTCCCTCGAAACATCTCCATTAATGGTGCCCGAGCCCCTGTTCTACGGCATGGCTATATGTCTCACTAGACTGAGATTTAAGAGAGAAAAATGAAAATCTGAAAAGAAAGTTTTGCACGGATCTTGATGTAAGACCCGACGAACCTATATACCATAGACTGCGACTTATAGCAAGCATGATGAATATTAGGACGATGACAGTGGATAATAATTGTCTTACATATTTAGGAACATAATTAAAAAAAGCCACAAGAGGCAACGCCCGAAATACACAAGGGCAAAAGTAGAAGGAAGACAACGATCTGGCTCACTGATCTCTACTTTCTTGATGCGTTGCTGCAGGCCGTGGAAACTAGTCTCCATGGCGAGCGGCGATGAGCTCTTTCTTGTCCTCAAGATGCTGCTTGAGAGCATCCACACATTCCTCCACCAGCCTTCTGCTCTTGATGTGCAACATGGCATTCTCGTCCATAAGTTTCTCGACGATGACGCCGGTCCCCTTCAACAAGGCAGTGGTCTCCTCCTGCTGCTCTGCACTTCCGACGATCTTCTCCCTTAGCAGGTCGCGCTCGCCCCGGAGCTTCGCATTGCTCTCATTTAGTTGCCGGATGACGCCGGTAGCCTGTTCAAAAGAGGCTTTCATGTCGTCCTGCAACATCGCCCATCCGTAGATCTGATCCATCTGGCTATGGAGGATTGCATGCATGCGCTTGTAAGAGTCCTCGCCTACCCGCGAGACATTTTCCCATGCTGTCGCAGCACGGGAGGACATCTCTGCTGCATTCGTGGTGCGGCGGGACATCTCTACTGCTTCCGCGGCGCGGCCGGACCAGTCTGCCTCATCGACGGCGTGGCGGGACCTGCGTGCTGCTTCGGTGGCGCGGCGGGACCTCTGTGTTGGTACGGCCACGGGGTGGGACCTCTGTGCTTCTACGGCCGCGCGGCGGGACATGCCGGCTGCATTCGCGGTGAGGCGGGACATCTCTTGTGCTTCCGCTTCTATACTCGCATCTCGATGGTGGCAGTCTCTCGACCCAGAACTCACGCTGGCCATGGCAGACGCAAGGGAACGATGATGAATGACTTGTTTGTTTTTGTGGATGAGGAGTTGAGGAGGAATGTGCAGTCATCTTGGAGTAGTTGTATTTATAACCGAGTAGTAATACGCTCCTAAGTGGGAAACCGTTTAGGTTTTGATCGGTGTAAACAGGTTTGCAATTTGGAATGTGACGAGATGCATGCTCAAAATTTACTTACGGTTATAAGTGCGGCACTATTCCCGGAAGGCGTAACGTGGGCACGCACGCCTTCTCGGCCCCATACGTGGCGTTTGCACCATACGGTGCACAGCAATAGGCAATGTCAGCACACGTCTTGTTCCAACAACCGTGCGCGCTCGTTATTACCATCACGCACGCTTCTTTGAATTGGAATGTGTGTGCCCGTTTAGAGCACACACGTTGATATATCTAACTGTTTCAGTTTGTTGTGGCTAATCGCAAACAGTTCATCCGTGTGAAGTGTATGCCATCAATCACAGACACTTTGATCTAGCTGACGCGTTTCTGTTATGTTGCCTAATTGCAAATAGTTAATCCTTCTGAAGCGTATGCCCTCAATCGTACACACCTTTATCTAGCTGCCCGTTTCTATTGTTCCTCCTCATCACAAACAGTTCATCCGAGTGAACCGTATGCTGTATATCGCACACGCCTTCATCTGGCTACCCGTTTCTTTTGTTCCGCCTCATCACAAACAGTTCATTGAACTGAACCGTATGCCCTGCATCACACACGCAACTAAAATCTGAACCGTGTTTGATGGCTCCGCCATCACAAACGTTTTGCACCTTTTTGATGGTTCTTTTACACCACCGTTTGCGATTATTGCATCGCACACAGTTTCGTCGAAGGGTCTCTGATCGTAGTGTCGTGTTAGCAGCATCCTGCAGTAGTGACGGTACCCTTACGTCCTGGCATCTTGAGCTGGAGATACACATAACAAGGTTGTGCCATAAACTTGGCATAAGCCAGCCGACCAAACAAGGCATGATAAGGGCTTCTGATCTTAACCACTTCAAACCACAAAATCTCTGCCCTATAATCATAATCATCACCAAAAGCCACTTCTAAGGCAATCTTACCAACTGGGTATGCCAACTTACTAGGTACCACACCGTGAAAGACTGTAGAGGACGGCTTAAGATCTTTGTCAGTCAAATTCATACGGCGAAAGGTGTCATAATAAAGGATATTGATACTGGTGCCACCGTCCATGAGCACCTTAGTAAATTTATAACCCCCAACTTGAGGGGCAACCACCGATGCTAGCTGACCCGTATTCTCAACCCGGGGCGGGTGATCCTCACGAATCCATATAACTGGTTGCTCTGACCATCGTAAGTACTGAGGCGTCACCGGCTCAACTGAAGTGACCGTGCGCCAATGAACCTTCTGATCTCGCTTTCAACGACTTGTGGTGAAAACATTATACTGGCCACCATTAAGCTGCTTGGGATTGCTCTGATATCCTGATTGTAGTTGCTGGTTACCCTGACTGGGCTGTTGAATATAACCACTCTGATTACCCTGTTCTTGATATCCAAAACTTGAGCTGCCGCCCCCCGCCAGGCGGGCCATTATTGTTATTATGGTTCTGATGAAAGCCGGAATTCTTATATTCCTTCATAATAAAACAATCTTTCCATAAGTGAGTTGTTGGCTTATCCGGGAAACTATGTTTTGGACAAGGCTCATTCAACATCACCTCCAGGTTAAATTTCGGTCCTCCAAACAGCGGTTTGCCCTTACGACGCTGATTATTACATTGCGCACTAGTGTTGGCCACAAACTCTGACCCGCAATCAAGTTGCTTGCGCTTGCCACCATTACCCTGGTTAGAACCTATCATGTTTTGCTGCTGACCCTTGTTATTGCCATTCTTCTTCCCCTTGTTGGATTTCTCATCATCAGATCCACGATCTCTGCTATTGTTTGAGTCACCATATTTGATGAGAGCCGCCATGAGCTCTCACATGTCATTGCAGTGACATTTAAGCTGCCCCAACTTCTTCTTGAGGGGGGCGAAACGACAATTGATGCTATATGATGAGTGGATAATGGCTGAAACCCGGCGAACCCAGTGGTGGACTGACTCATCCTCTCGCTGCACGCAAGCATCCAGATCAATAACCAATAGGGGCTGCTTACACGTGTCTTTAAAATTCTAAATAAAGCGCGCCTTCAACTCAGCCCATGAATTGATAGAATTGGGGGGTAATCCCTTCAACCAGGTTCGAGCCGGCCCATCCAGCATCATGGTGAAGTACTTGGCGCATACAGCATCGTTCACATCTAACATCTCCATCGCCAGCTCATAGCTCTCAATCCAGGCCTCGGGTGGAAGATCAGCTATGTAATTAGCAACCTTATGAGGGCCTCTAAAATCTTTAGGCAGACGCTCATTACGCAGAGCCGGCACCGGACACGATACACCAATAGTCCAGGAAGTCATCCCAGCCCCCACAGATGCCGAAGGGTTTAACTGAAGCCGCTGATGAGTCGCTAAATGAGCCACCAGCTCCGCCTCTTGACCCGCTCTAGTCTGATCCATAAGGGCCTGAACATTGTTATCATCGCGCGACGGGTTATGCCCATGGGGCGGGTCATCATTGCGAGGTGGGTTATGACGCCGCTCGCTGCTGGAAACCACCGGCGATTCAATGCGCCGGCTGTAACTTCTGCTGTGGCGTGGAGTTTAATGAATTCGCTCACGGCTGTGTGAGTAAGCCGCCTGTTGAGCCACCATCATCTGAAGAAATTCCATGGCATTCCGGGTCTCTATCGCAGTGGGAGACTCGCCGTCTACCGGAAGAGCCGCCAGCCGAGAAGCCATGGCAATCATATTATCCAGTGGGTTGGAATAATGACCCCGGGGTGTTGGCACTCGTTGAGGTGGGGTCAAATCCATACGAGGCGGGCCTGTCATACGAGGCTGAGCCGCCACCCCGGTCACAAGTGCCTCTGCGGCCTAGGTCACACCGGGCGGGTTACTAGGTCCTGCCCTGGGTTTGTTAAAAAGATTCCGCCCCTCAAACCATGGAGGAAAACGGCTATGGTATCTCCTCTGAAAGACGGCATTCGATGCATTCTGATCCAAATTGAAATGAAAAGCCTCCGCCCTGATCCGCTATGACTCGTCCTCCAGGGCGGCTCGCTCCATAGCCCTCCTGGCATTCTCTGCCTCAAGGTCCTCTCGGGATTTGGTCACCTCTTCCCTCAGCTTTGCAACATCCGCCTTTTGTTGTACCTGATTCGCCAAAGTCACCTCCGTGGCTAATAGAGTCGCCAAAGCATCCAATAGTTCGGATAGGACTTGAGCCGGCGGATGCGCAGAACCAGTCGCTCCAGCCGTAGGAGCAGCAGTTGAGCCAGATGTCATGGCCGCAGCAGTTGAAGATTGTAGCACTGGTTGTGTACCAGCCATAAAGATTGTAGCCCTGCTCGGCGGCTCATAGGGCTTCGAAATACTGTCGCCATCAGAATAGCCCCCAAGCCCGCCATCTTGAAGTTGATAGAATGACTCTGTTTTGCCGGTCGACGACTCCTCACCCCAATAGATAGTCGTCTCTCCACCAAACATAGATCCTTCCTCAACATCCGTCCCATGAATAAAGCCAACGAAAGCGTGCTTCCGGCCGGGTTGAACCCTGGCGGGTCGCGCGCACTCGGCTGTCTCAAGGACGTCGGTGCCGGAATCCGGCTCAGGCTCTGATTAGCCGATCTTGCCAATGAAGACGTGAATTTCACTAAAGGGGACCCGGTACCTGTACTCAATTGAGTCAGCCGCGGGCCCCAGCCAGCATCATCAATGTAGATCATGCCCCGATGACTCTTGGTCATCCGGCCCACGGCGTATCCCTTGATCCCTGAGAAGCTGCCCATCAAGAACTCAAATCCACCATGCTCTGGCCCCACGATGGGCGCCAACTCACGTGGATTTAACACGGTAGATGCCCTTCCGAAAAGGACTTAGGTGTGGAGACATTGCAATGTAGGTTAGCTTGAAGTGGTTGAATGGGACAAATGACACAAGGAGTTTACCCTGGTTCGGCCCCTCGCAACGAGGTAAAAGCCTACGTCCTGCTTCAAGTTGTATTGCTTGTGTTTCGGTTACAAGGGAGAGAATACGCTTGACCTAGTTCTCAATCGATCGTTTCTTGGCCTAAGCCGCTGCTGGGTCTCGCTTTTATATACACAGGTCGAAGCCCGACGGCTTACAAGAGTCCGAGCCGGATCACACAACGTGACCAACCCGGTTTCTAAATTGCATAATCTTAACAGACAAGTCACCATATGGCGGTTAACACGTCCGGGTCTTGGGCTTTCGCCAGGCCCACTCCTATGAGCCGCCATCTTCACACTTCATCTTATCAGGCCTACTCGGGCCTTCTTTATGTTAAGCCACCAACGGTGTAACCCGGCCCCTCCTGGGCGGGTCACACCTCGGAGCTATATCCTCAACACTTCCGATGAAGCGTAAGTAGTTTACCTAAGACCTACGGGTCCATAGCTAGTAGCTAGATGGTTTCTTCTCTCTCTTTGATCCTCAATACCATGTTCTCCTCGATGTTCTTGGAGATCTATCCGATGTAATATTCTTTTGCGGTGTGTTTGTCGAGATCCGATGAATTGTGGATTTATGATCAGATTATCTATGAATATTATTTGAATCTTCTCTGAATTCTTATATGCATGATTGGATATCATTGTATTTCTCTTCGAATTATCGGTCTGGTTTGGCCAACTAGATTGGTTCTTCTTGCAATGGGAGAGGTGCTTAGTTTTAGGTTCAATCTTGTTATGTCCTCACCCAGTGACAAAGTAGCGATAGCGAGGCACGTATTGTATTGTTTGCATCAAGGGTAAAAAGATGGAGTTTTCATCATATTGCTTGAGTTTATCCCTCTACATCATGTCATCTTACTGAAGACATTACTCTGTTCTTTATGAACTTAATACTCTAGATGCATGCTGGATAGCGGTCGATGTGTGGAGTAATAGTAGTAGATGCAGTCTCGTTTTGGTCTACTTGACACGGACGTGATGCCTATATGCATAATCATTGCCTTGAATATCGTCATAACTTTACGCTTTTCTATCAATTGCTCGACAGTAATTTGTTCACCCACCGTATTATTTGACTTCAAGAGAGAAGCCTCTAGTGTAACCTATGACCCTGGGTCTATTTTCCATCATATATTTTCAGATATATAAACCAAAAAAACCAAAAATACCTTGCTGCAATTTATTTACTTTTATTTAGTTTTACGTTTTAGCAATATTTTATATCCATCTCTATCAGATCTCACCTTTGCAAGTGACCGTGAAGGGATTGACAACCCCTTTATCGCGTTGGGTGCAAGTGTTTGATTGTTTGTGCAGGTGCATAAATTGGGGACTTTCTTGTATCTCCTACTGTATTTGAGACCTTGGTTCTTAACTGAGGGAAATAGTTATCTCTACTTTGCTGCATCACCCTTACCTCTTAAAGGGAAAACCCAATGCAAGCTCAAGAAGTAGCACGAAGAATTTCTGGCGCCGTTGTCAGGAAGATTACATCAAGCCTACCAAGTACCCACCATAAACTCTCATCTCTTGCATTACATTATTTGCCATTTGCCTCTCGTTTTCCTCTCCCCCACTTCTAAAATGATTTTCAGAAAAATACAAAAAGATTTGCCTTTTTATTCGCCCTTCTTTCGTTCATCGTTTCGATTGCCTTTATGTCTTACTTGGTTTGTTTGCTTATCGCTTGCAATAACTGTGTATTTATTGAAAACCAGAAAGAAAAATATTATGGATCCTCATCCACTTGCTAATATTTTTAAAAGATCCAATTATGATGAACCAATTGCTAGTGAGTTGAGTGCACTAGATTATCCTTATGAAGTTTTGCTTGAATTTCGTGAATCTGAAAATTGTGATGAAGTTTTTAAAGAGAAAATTTATGAAGTAATTCACGATAGCTCTTTGAAAGAAAAGCATGATTGCAATGATTTTATTACAAATCTATTAATGTCAATTGTGCTAATAATGTGCAAAACCCCAAGCTTGGGGATGCTAGTTTTGCTATGTCAACTAGTTATTGCAATGATCATGATTGGGGTGATAATGCTTCTTATGATCTTGAAAATTTATTTAAGCCTCATGATGAATATGATATAAATAGTAGTGTTTGCAATAATATTGAAAGTGGGTTTGGAAGAGTGTCAACTCTAGGTAATAATGATCCAACTACTTTGGAGAATGATCAATCTTATGAAATTTTTGATAAAAGTGGGCTTGGAGAGGTCATGACTTTATTTGATGCTCCCACTATTTTGGAAGAGTGTCAACTTTGCACGCATGTGGATCACCTAGAGAATATGTTATGTGATAGCTATATTATTGAATTTTAATATGATCCCACATATAATTATTATGAGAGAGGGAAATATGGTTGTATAAATTTTCATGTTGCTAAATTACCTCATGTTATGTTGAGATTGTCAATGTTTTATTATTCTCCCTTGCATATGCTAGTTTTTACTTGCTGTGATAATTTGTTTGCTTATAAAATTCCTATGCATAGGAAGCATGTTAGACTTAAATTTGTTTCTCACATGTTTTATGATGTACTCTTTGCGTTTGAATTATTATCTTTCATGTGAGCATCATCGAAATCCCAATGCCTATCTTAAAGGCTTTAAAGAAAAGCGCTTGTTGGGAGACAACCCAATATTTTTATTTTATGTTTTTGTGAGAATACACATTATTACCTCTGTAGTAATTGTGTTTTGGTGTTTTAATTAGTGTTTGAGCCAAGTAAGACCTTTGGGATGGCTTACGGTGATAGTTGATTTGATCTTGCTGAAAAACAATAACTTTTGCGTCTAGTAACAGAATTGTTTAAATTCACCGGAGCATGGAAAAACTTCATTTTTTTACACAAGATTTATATACAACTTGCCTCTGTTGTCCTAATTTTGCAGAATTTTTGGAGTTACAGAAGTATTAGAACAACTCGGATCTTCGCACACTGTTTTGTTTTTGACAGATTCTGATTTCTATGCCTTTTTGCTTATTGTAATGAATCTATGGGTAGTATCGGGGGTATGAACCATGGGGAAGTTGGAATACACTAGATATTACACCAATATAAATAAAGAATGAGTTCACAAAGTGGTGATTTATTTTCTTATACTAAGGCATCTCATGAGTTTTCTGTTGAGTTTTGTGTTGTGAAGTTTTCAAGTGTTGGGTAAAGATTTGATGGACTATGGAATAAGGAGTGGCAAGAGCCTAAGCTTGGGGATACCCAAGGCACCCAAAGGTAATATTCAAGGATAAACAAGCATCTAAGCTTGGGGATGCCCTAGATGGCATCCCCTCTTTCGTCTTCGTCTATCGGTAAATTTACTTAAGGCTATATTTTTATTCACCACATGATATGTGTTTTGCTTGGAGCGTCTTGTATGATTTCAGTCTTTGCTTTTTAGTTTGCCACAATCATCCTTGTTGTACACACCTATTGAGAGGGACACGCATGAATCACGAATTTATTAGAATACTCTATGTGCTTCACTTATATCTTTTGAGCTAGGCAAATTTGCTCTAGTGCTTCACTTAATTATATCTTTTTAGAGCATGGCGGTGGCTTTGTTTTATAGATTTTTTTAACTCTCTTGCTTCACTTATATTATTTTGATAGTCTCTCTAAACATCATGGTAATTTGCATAGGTTATGAATTTAGTCCTAGTATGATGGGCATCCAAGATGGACATAATAAAAACTTTCATATAAAGAGCATTGAATACTATGAGAAGTTTGATTCCTTATGATTGTTTTGAGATATAAAGATGGTGATATTAGAGTCATGCTAGTGAGTAATTTTGGATTGGTAGAAATACTTATGTTAAAGTTTGTGATTCTCGTAGAATGCACGTATGGTGAACCGTTATGTGATGAAGTCGGAGCATGATTTATTTATTTATTGTCTTCCTTATGAGTGGCGGTCGGGGACGAGCGATGGTCTTTTCCTACCAATCTACCCCCTAGGGGCATGCGTGTAGAACTTTGTTTTGATAGCTAATAGAATTTTGCAATATGTGAGTTCTTTATGACTAATGTTGAGTCCATGGATTATACGCACTGTCACCCTTCCACCATTGCTAGCCTCTCTAGTACTGCACAACTTTCGCCGGTGCATTACACCCACCGTATACCCTTCCTCAAAACAGCCACCATACCTACCTTTTATGGCATTTCCATAGCCATTCTGAGATATATTGCCATGTAACTTCCACCGTTCCGTTTTATTATGACATGCTCCATCATTGTCGTATTGCTTTGCATGATCATATAGTTGACATAGTATTTGTGGCAAGGCCACCGTTCATATTTTTTATACATGTCTCTCTTGATCATTGCACATCCCGGTACACTGTCGGAGGCATTAATATAGTCAAATTTTTGTTCTATGTATCAATTTGTAATTCTCGAGTTGTATGTAAATAAAAGTGTGATGATCATCATTATTAGAGCGCTTTCCCATGTGAGGAAAGGATTATGGAAGCTATGAATTCCTCACAAGTTGGGATGAGCCTGCGGACTTTACAAAAAAATAAAAGAGGCCAAATAAGCCCAAAAAAAGAAAAAAATGAGAGAAAAGAGAGAAGGGGAAATGCTACTATCCTTTTACCACACTTGTGCTTCAAAGTAGCACCATGATCTTCATGATAGAGGGTCTCCTATGTTGTCACTTTCATATAGTAGTGGGAATTTTTCATTATAGAACTTGGCTTGTATATTCCAATGTTGGGCTTCCTCAAATTGTCCTAGGTCTTCGGGAGCAAGCAGGTTGGATGCACACTCACTTAGTTTCTTTTTGAGCTTTCATAAACTTATAGCTCTAGTGCATCCGAGATTCGATCGTCGGTATCTCGATACCTAGTTCAATCTCGTTACCGGCAAGTCTCTTTACTCGTTCCGTAATACATCATCCCGCAACTAACTCATTAGTCACAATGCTTGCAAGGCTTATAGTGATGTGTATTACTGAGTGGGCCCAGAGATACCTCTCCGACACTCGGAGTGACAAATCCTAATCTCGAAATACGCCAACCCAACAAGTACCTTTGGAGACACCTGTAGAGCACCTTTATAATCACCCAGTTACGTTGTGACGTTTGGTAGCACACAAAGTGTTCCTCCGGTAAACGGGAGTTGCATAATCTCATAGTCATAGGAACATGTATAAGTCATGAAGAAAGCAATAGCAACATATTAAACGATCGAGTGCTAAGATAACGGAATGGGTCAAGTCAATCACGTCATTCTCCTAATGAAGTGATCCCATTAATCAAATGACAACTCATGTCTATGGCTAGGAAACATAACCATCTTTGATTAACGAGCTAGTCAAGTAGAGGCATACTAGTGACACTCTGTTTGTCTATGTATTCACACATGTATTATGTTTCCGGTTAATACAATTCGAGCATGAATAATAAACATTTATCATGATATAAGGAAATAAATAATACTTTATTATTGCCTCCAGGGCATATTTCCTTCACAACCTATTGGGCCCGCTAAAGTTCTAACATGTTTGTAGGCCAAATTAGACAAAGTCGATTTCGGCCCAGCTATTATTTGAGCACATTACGACGACCATTTATAGACATGACCGAATCCGACCAATCAAAGGCCCAAGACAATTTTTGCCACTGCGAGCCCATTAGGGTGGCCATTAAGGGTAGTGGGCCTCTATCCTTAATAAAGGGTCCATGCCGCTTTGTGCTAGCTATTAATTTCACTACTTTTTGGCTTCCTAGCGACTAGTTAGCTGGAATACGAGGCGTGCTAGGCAAATGTACAGCATACAAGGAAAAACATAGCACATCAAGCATATATTACAGGAAATTACATCCACTAGGCAATCAAAGATTGATGCTAGTGCAAATAAATGAACAGAACTTAACGATCTACAACCTCACAATCTGCATCCTCAGCGCAGATGACGCCCATAAGCATGTGAGCAAGTTCTTCCTTCTTTGCTACACTGTTTCTGAAAACATTGATCAGTTGTTGTTGCGCAAGAATGTGCACCTCTGATTCCTCCATGATTTCCATCATTGCTTCAGCCAGCAATTTTTCACAAACATACATTTTTTCCGTTGGATTCAAGACAGAGGAAACTGAACAAATTCAGATGGTGATTTTGGCAAGCTTGTATCATTGATAGTGGACAGTGTATCTACCACTGCATCATAACATAAATTAGGACGGGAACCAAACATATTAATCAAGAGTTATTGCCATATTACCTGCCCTAGATTTATTGGAAAGAAACAATGGGGTTGCCTTGCTGTTTTTAGAGTTTGTCTTCTTATCTTCAGCAGCCTGCACCAAATTAACACACTAGCATTGCTATCATTGGCCAGGTAAGATAATAGGAAAACAACATTGACACAATGAATGTTTGGGCAACCAAACTAGACCAGCCTATACCAAATTAACACAATATGGCACAGCTATCATCAGCCAGGTAAGGTAATAGGAAAGCAACATTGACACAATGATTGATTGGGCAACCAGACAATAGCACTACAATTTAGTATTGTGCAAGATATGAGATAGTACAACATGCAGCTTAGTATGCAAAACTACCAGGTAGTTTTCTTTACAAAAATCTACATTATTGCCTTTAATTATACATTTTGCTACAAGTATATTTAGATCATATAAATGTTGGATTCACGCCGATTAACAACATACATGTTGATGTAAAAATATAATGATATACAACTGGTACTTACATCAACATTGGAGCACAGAGAATTCCCGCAAGATACTTTCCTCGAAAACGATCCCAGTTTAGAAAGTCTTCTATCCGTTAAGCTTATTTTCTAAAAGAGAGATGGGTAAGAAACATGTACAAAATACGCACACGCTTCTTAGAAAGGAGTTGACATATTTTTGTTGGACCAGAGCGGACTGGTTCTCTGGCCGTTGGGATCTGCTTATTATCAGGAGGAGTTGGGTTTCTCTGTGCTAGAGTAGTACTATGAGCACTGGAGTTGGTTTAATATCTCCTGGCGTTTGGATCTTTTGCAAAGACCTTGTTTGTATCCCTTCAGATTCTAACATAGTTGTCTTCCCCTTGCATGCCTTATATAGAAGAATGGTGCTTCTATTATAAAACATGCTACGGGAAAGAGATGGAATAGGTACTGAAGAATAGAAAGGCATGACATATTGACATGTATTCCCTCCATCCGGAAATAAATGGAGGTGTCTAGGCGTTTTTTAGTTCTAGATACATCCATTTTTATCCATTTTTGCGACATGTAATCCGGACGAAGGGAGTATGATGTAAGAGCTAGGGATATGACATGACAAAAGAGTAAAAAAACAATAGCTGGATGTAAAATTGTATGATAGCTGGAATAGGTACAGTATAACACGAAGGAAACATATGTGTGTATGATGGGGAAACTAAGATGGCATTGCAACAGACCGGTAGAAGAGCACTTCAATGTAAAAAATGGTATGGTAGACTGATGGAGTACATACTGATGAATAACAATGCATAAGATGTTCAGAAGCATGATGTCCAAACTGAGCAGATGACATTGCGACAGAGTATAATGATAGTACTTGAATTTGAAAACATGTTATCATAAATGGAATAGGTACTGAAAAACAGGAAGGCATGACATATTTACATGTATGATCAGTAGGTGTTGGGGAAACGACACCTATGGGATCCTGAGGACCCCTACTACGGTTGGCGGGGGCAAAGAGCTGCACAAAGAGCAGGTCTGGTGATCAGCGCGAGGGAATTTTAACCCAGGTTCGGGCCGCAAATGATGCCCTAGTCCTGCTTGTCTGTGTTTTTCTTGTGTTCTTCAGTTCTTGGACTAGCTACTATGCGTGCCCAGTCCAAAAAGTCCGAATCCTTCCACAGTACGCCTCGGGCCTCCTTTTATATGGCAAAGGGGTCGCCACAATGGCACACATGAGGTGGAAAGTATCTATAGTGTACAAGTTTATCGCCTGACACCGTAGGACAAACGCATTTAATGCGCTGCCTACGCGCCCTCTTGCTTTATCGGGGACGACAACAAAGCTCGTCCGGTCCGTCGCCGCCACGCCTTGCTACGATGCACGTCCAAGCTGACGAGGCATGCAGCGCCACGTTGGCTGGCTGGTCACTGTGCTGGTGCGGTGACCGGGCCTTCACGAAGATTTGCATGCCACCACGCAGGTGCTTGACTAGTTGGCCTAGAAGTTGCATGCTGCCACGCAGGCGCTTGCCTAGTTGGCGGGCTGGTTGCCGTGTCGGAACGGCCGTGGGGCAGCGAAACTTTGGTAGGTGCGGGCCTGGCCGCGGCCCCGCAGATGCCCCCGGCAAGGGTCTTGCCGGGGCCTCGCGGCCGTCCCCGGCAAGGATCTTGCCGGGGGTCTTCGTCTTCTGGTTCTTATATAGACTCGCAGGCCATTGGTCTTCACAAAGATCTGCATGCCACCACGCAGGCGCCCCTGAGTCTTGGTCTTGACGTTGTCGATGGTGTCAGAACTCTCAGGCTCAAGGGTGGCGGCCTTGCTGGTGTTGGGAAAGTCACCCCGGCAAGGCTCTTGTCGGGGCTAGGTAGGCTGCCCCGGCAAGGGTGTTACCAGGGGAAGTCTATCTTGCCCCTTTGCTCTTCATGCCTCTGGCTTGGGTGCTGCCATGGCAGTCTCGTACCATCCCTTCCTCTGCCCCGCCAAGCATGTCTGCAGGTGTGGCTATGACTGCCCGTGCACAAGTAAAGGGGTACAGAAAGGCCCCTACTTTTGTACACCGACAGGAGCCCCCCGGGCCTGGGGCACACATAAGCGTGAAGTGTTGTTGGGCTAGGCCCAGAACGGTGCACGATCTCATGTGGTAGAGTTTTAACCGCGGTAATTTCTTCGCCAGTTGCACTTCCCCACGATTCGCATTGAGTGCGTGATGTGGGGGTCGTGCGTGGAACGGGCGTAGCACGCTTGCATCACCTTGTGGTGAACAGTAAAGAGGCGGCCCGCGTCTTCCCCATAAAAAGAGGAAACCGCAAGGGCGCTGCTCATTTACAAAATGGACTCGGGTCATGGCCTTCATGGCGCCCGCGCCCCACAATCACGGGCAGGGAAACGGTTGTCCCACTTGTCTTCTTAATTCCGGCTCACCCGCCACATATCCCCCATGCCTCAGGGAGGGTAGGTGGCGGATACGGAGGGCACGGGCCTTAACGCCGAGGTGGGAAGCCGGGCGTTGCTGATTGGAGCAGTGGGTCGGTCCTGATTCCTTGTGCCTCTGGTGGCCGGATTGGTCGAGTGGGGCAGCCGCCTTAGGTTGGGTGCCGAGCCCCGGCCCTGCCCCTCTATAAAAAGGGGAGAGGGACAGCGTCCTTCTGCATTCATCTCCTTCCCGCTTGGTCCCTTTCTTCCACTCGCCATGGTGAGAGGGCGCGCCGGCGCTCCAATGGCCGCGACGAGGGCTTCTGCTCGACAGCGTGTTCCCCCTCCTCCGGAGCTCATGGCGGCGGAACCCATTGTGAGAGGAAGAGGGAGGGGGCGAGGCCGAGGCTGTCGTGGCACTCGCGGGAGAGGAGGACGGGGTGGCGCACCGGCCGCGCTTCTGCCCGCGGCTCTCCCCCAATGGAGGGCCATGTCGGAGACCAGCCCCGCGAGTTCTTCATCAGGCTGTACCAGCTAGTGTGCGGCCACCTCTGCCTCCCCACCCCATTTGCTCGGGTAATTGAGCTTGACCCTCCATAGGCCTTGAGGTTGCATATGAGGGGCTGCGGGAATGGCGGCATGTGGGTCGACGTCGACTTCCCCGCCCCTCACATCATGTACCTCCGCCGTGGGTGGAAGACCTTTGCCCGTGCCCATAGCCTGTCGGAGGGGCACGTTCTCCAGTTCAAATTAATGGAGAACGACCTACTCTCCATCAAGGTCTTTGGGCACTCGGGAACCCGCTTAGGGTGCTGCGCGGAGAGCTCCACCGACAACGAAACCTCCTCCTCCAGCAACAGTGACGAGGAGGACAGCAACAGCGATGCTCCGGCTGACCACCGGTGGCAGCACCATCATCTGCATCGCCCTCCTCCCTCGGCCACGCGCCTTGCCGAGGGCCATCCCCGCCATGCTCTCCATCGGCGCGTTCCCCGTCGCCTCTTCTTTGCCTTCACCTGCCGCACCTGCGAGGAAAGGGGCAAGAACGGAGATCACGGGGCACTTATCTTTCTTTTAGCTTATAGGCACTTGTCAAATTTTAATTTATAAATAATGTAATCTCTCGAGCCCATGCCTGTGTCCTGTAACAGTCGTACTTGTATCAGCACGTCAATGAAAAAGACCAGCCTTGCTGGGAACCCGTGCATGTACACGTCCATGCAGAGGCGAAATGCCACTTTATTCCAAATAAACGAGTTCTCCCGGCAAGCTATCCTATCGGTGCCCTCTTTGCCTGTCGGAGAATCACATCTGTCGGGTTACAGACAAAGGGTCCAGCTCCTCGTCAATCTCCTTTTAGTAAAGGCTACTGCGACCATTCTGATCGAAGCAGCGTTCGGGTCAGGGATGGGAGCACCTAAGTTTAAAAGAGAGTGGTGAGGTTTTCTAATGCACAAGTCACAGGTTACGGGCAGGAATGGGCAAGAGGTGAACTTTATCTGTTTGGTTTGCCGGGGATCGCCGTGCCGGGCAGTCTTCCCAATTTCTTGCCGGTGCCGGGTCCTTGGCGGAATCAAGCGTCCTTGCCACGGCTGGACAGAAGAGATGACAGGAGCATGGAACCTCGGCGGTCCATTAACATTTGTTGGAATCAAAAAGCAGTACAGTATCCTGGACAAGCATGTATATACGTATACACATAAACATGGAAATCAACAGGAAACTGTACATACTAAAGGTCTTTTTCCCTGACTGCGCACAGGGTCTGCGCCTGGCTTTGTACATAGGGTTACATGCCTTGCCGGCAAGGCTAGTACAAAAGGGGGTTGTCGGGGCTCCCCGCAACCGCGCCTTAGGGGTAAAACTTGCGAAGATCACTACAAAAAAGAGACATCCGTGACATTTTGGGCCGAACGAAAAAAATGTCTGTCATACTTATGACGCTTCTATGACGATAATTGTGACAAAACCCGGTATCATCATAGATGTGGTGGGCTCCTACTTCTATGAAAAAATCATGATAGAAAATGGGCTTTTCGTTCTGGGCGGGCCGGAGACGCAGCTGCATGACATTCTTTGGGCCGTCCATGACGGAGAAAACCGTGGTAGAAGCGAGGGCGAGGAAAATATCGGGGGAGTTCCCGGTTACGGTGGGTGGTCGGGGGCCGGGCGATGCGCGTTTCTCTCGTACGTACGCGTGTGTGTGCGAGGCATTGCCCTCTAACTGAACCCGAGGAAGGCGTTGGGCTCTAACTGAACCCGAGTGACTGCACTGCAGGCTACGCGTTACTGAACCCGAGCGATCGAGCGATGGCTGTTAGCTGAACCCGATCGAGCTATTCCTTCACTACTACTGCTAACTGAAGCCAAGCGATTCTGCCTCTGGATGAACAGTGAGCGTTGTTGGGGGGTTTGGATGAACAATTCCCGGGGGGGTTGGATGAACAGGAACCCGTGGTAGTAGAGGCCGTTGCCGCTGGATGAACAGTACCCCGATCGATCGAGCAGGTGGATGAACAGGACCCCGTGGAGGGCTGGTTGAACAGTAGCCGGTGGAGGGCTAGTTGAATAGTAGCCGGTGGAGGGCTGGATGAACAGTAGCCCGTGGAGGGGTGGTTGAACAGGACCCCGTGGAGAGGGTTGGTTGAACAGTAGCCGGTGGAGGAGCGCGCGGTGGAGGCTGGATGAACAGGAGCCCGTGGATGAACAGTCGTAGGTGGAGGCTGGAGGAGGTCGACGGTGGATGAACAGTAGCCCGTGGAGGCTGGAGGAGGTCGACGGTGGAGATGAACAGTATCCCGTGGAGACCTGTTTTGCGGTACGCCACACCCCTCCCGATGAACAGGACCCCTGTTTCGACCGTAGCGCTCCAACACAAGTCCGTTTCCTCCGTTTTGCGGTACGCCACACCCCTCCCGATCAACATGACCCCGTTTTGACCGTAGGAGGTCCGTTTCCTCCATTTTGCGGTACCCAGACCCCTCCCGATGAACAGGATCCCGTTTCCACCATGGCCGGTCGAACACAAGGCCGTTTCCTTCGTTTTGCGGTACACCAGGCCTCGTTTCCATCGCCTATTCCGTCCAAGCCGGTTTGGCTCCTGATGAACAGCATGCGTTCCATTGCCTCCCGATGAACACGACGCATTCCGTTGCCTCCCCATGAACACGATGACGACACAGTTTCTCCATTCCGACCCAGCCACAGCCATGTACATGAGCACTGGCCATACGTATGTGCGAGTAGGCGTTCGGGACCCCGCCTGTATGTACGTATGTGGCCGTATTTACTTTCTTGCACCCTGGCCGCTGTACGTACGTGTACATGCTACGTGCGCGCCTTTACTACCACACGTGCGCGCCTCTACACCGACTAGTATGTATGTACACGTTCGTGACCAGAATGACAACACTACGTACACTTCGACCGGGTGCGTCCCGACTGTCAGGCACTTTCTTGCGTGCGAAGATGTAGCTGGTGGGTCCCAGCAGTCAGGGGGGTGAATCAGTTTTTTTGCCCATAATATGGACGCACTTCCTTGCGTGCGAAGATGTAGTTTGTGGGTCCCAGCAGTCAGGGGGAGAAAAAATTATTTTTCAGGGTAAAAAGGATGCAGTTGCATGCATGCGTCCATGGGCGTGGTGCATCCCCACTGTCAGCCTCTCACGTACAGTCATCTTCCGATGACTCTTGTTTGTTGAGCATGTTGACCACACTGTGCTGAGCGCACCATGGCCGGTGGACGATGGCGAGGCCATAGACTGGAATGACTCGGAGATGGGGAAGACGCGGCAGTGGAGTCGCAGATGGAGAGGAGTGGGAAACTCGACAGGTTCGGGTGCGCGGCAGCACTGCCGCCCACGGGAGACACGAGCAAGAACAGAGGTTGAAGAAGGAGCACGACTGTTAGATTAACATCCAACAGTCCAGCTGCAGGAATCATTTGTTGATTAAGTTGACAAAGCCCTGCGTACACGTCTGCCTAGTAGGCCCACAAGTCAGCCACCAAATCTGCCGGGGCCCAGCTGTCATCGGGAGGAACGGTTTTTTCGCATAACAAGGAGGCACTTCCTTCCGTGCGAAGATACAGCCGGTGGGTCCTAGCTGTCAGGGGGAGGAAACAACTTAATAAGGAGGAACTTTCCTTGCGTGCGACCATGGACCTCGTGGGTCCCAGCCGTCAGGCTCTCCACGTACAGTCATCTTCCGATGACTCTCGTTTGTTGACCACGCCACGCCGAGCGCAGCGAGGCGGTGGACGAGGGCGAGGCCCCAGACTGGAACGGCCGGGAGATGGGGAAGACGCGGCAGTGGAGTCGCAGACGGAGAGGAGTGGGAAACTTGACTGGTTCGGGTGCGGGGTGGGCCTACACTCGGCAGAGAATAACAGGAGGTGCGAAGTGGAGGGATAGCCTGGCCGTCGGTGGGGTAGCGTTTCGCTGAGGCACGCAAAACAACGCTGCTGGATGCCGGAGGCTGGAGCAGGCGGTCCCGGCAACGCTGGGGGAAGAAGCCGAGAGATTGAAGAAGAATGACGGCCATTGGATGTAAATCCAACGCCTTGCTTAGGCTTCGACCTACTGGCCCACATGTTAGCCAGTCCATTTGTTTTTTGTCCATTTGGTGGGCTGGGTGAAACAATGATGTAGCATCTATGCAGCCCGTTTATATATGGTAGAATTTAAAGCCCATTTGCATTTTTCTCGAAATCTGCGGACTTGCTGGGCTGGGTGAAAATATCATGTTGGGCTGGACGGAGAAATGTTATAAAAACATAAACACTTGATTGCACGTCTATTACTGCATTGGTCAGTAAAATCTTTGCATGCTTAAGTAGGAAATCACTAGGAGTTAACTTGCCAAGTTATATATAAACAATTATTATTATTATTTTGTAAGAACTTTCAATTTATGAAATAAAATATCATTTTAATTTGATGAGTTAATAGGACGTGGGGTATTATTATTATTTAGGCTAGACGTGGGACGGTTCAGTTGGTTCTAGGGAAAAGTATTGGGGGAAAACTCAGTTTACATCGAAAACGAAAATGGGAGAAAATTCACATATAGGATTAATGAAAATGAAAAATAAAGGAAGTGGGAAGATCTATAAAATGGTTGGACAAACGACAGGTTTAACGAAACCTTATGTTGTTTCTATTATATATACTAGCAAACATGCCCGTGCGTTGCAAGGGGGAAAAACATATATCCCGGGCATGATAAGCACAACGTTTGTGCTTCGCTATGGAGAAAACACCAGTTTTCATGAATTAAGGTTGCCTCGGTTAAGTAATCGTGTCGAGGGACAATGGTCGTCGATGGGAAAAACGTGGATCGATTGACGGCAAGGTTATCCGGGATGATGGTTCAAGACATGAGACGTGCACGCTGACACATGACCAGATCAACGGGATCAAGGCCGTACATGTCGTCGATTGTCGCGCTCGATTCCCACGACCTTCCCTCCACACTCTCCTCCCCAATCTTATCATCCTCATCGCCATCTTCCCCGATCACGGCCTCTAGTAGCCCCATCTCCCGCTCCTCCTACTGGAGCTTCAGCCCTTGACGCTGCACGTCCGTAACCGTAGTCAGCAACGTACATATAGGAAGGAGGTTTGAAGAAAGGAATCATACATGATGGAGGTTTCCAAGCCGTAAATGAATTCAACTTGTGGCGAGACGGTCTAAGCTCCCTCTCTTTCTGCAGGATCCTTGGTTGGATGAGTTCGTTCATGAGTCCTCGCAACCATGGTTCGAGTCCCTCTATGCTTGCTATTTCTTTTTTAAGGGACCGGTAACAAACATACCAAACGAAGCAAAAACTACGTGAGGCCGGTAACGAACAGAAGAAGCGGAATAAAAAGGACGTACCAAAGTAAAATGATGACAAAAAAGGTGGATAAACAATCCTACACGTGAAAATTATAACCAATCTGTTTTAAATGTATTAGGAAGCCATTCGATTTAAAGACTAATATTTGGCTTGAATAGACAGGTTAGACACGAAAATCCTTTTGAGACCAGACTCATATGCACCCGTGTTGAAGAAAAAAATCAAAACAAATGCTAGAATTTTTTTAAAAAAATCCATTTTTTTGCGTGCTAAACAATTTGATGCGTGAGGTCCGCCCCAATTTTTAAATTATTTGGACACCTGAGCAGCTCTCGGCAAAAAAGACAAATTTGGGGTTTGTAAAATAGTTTACTATTCATGTACTGTTTTGATCCGATTTGTCTTTTTTGATGAGAGCTAAATAAATTTTCTACCATGGAATTTGTTTTTGGATTTTTTTTAATTTCTTCAAATTTTTTTAATCATTTTGTGAATTCTTCTCTGATGGCAGCCTGTGCACCACTGCACTCGTTAGACATGTTTATGTGCATATATTACTTGTAATATGGTAGAGATGAAAAAAAATTGAGTTGAGCACATGATGATGTGCGGAGCATGATGGCCGATTGATATTCCGGCCACAGACGGTATGCATGGCTGCCGTGGTTGTGCTCGTCCAACACACATGTGTATGCACTTTTTTTTCTGTGAGTGCACACAGATGCATACGTATTTTTAGTTGGGGCTTATTTTTTTAAGCTTTAGTTGAGGCTAATTGATTGCATGATACGTGCACGTTTTGATGCATATGTTTCTTTTTTTCTGACTGGGAAATAGGTACGTACATATTCCTGAGTGCGCGTCACTGAAGAGAAGGTCTTGTTCAGCCCAGCTGCTAGCGCTGTTATCTCCCTAGCGATAGCGCCTGGGTTCGAGTACTCGTGTTGCAGCATTTTTTTTTGACGAGAATGAAAATGCCTGGACGGACGAAAAATCCTGTACGTCCCATCATAACCAAAAAAGTGGAGAAACCATCCGTCCTTTAATATTAGGTAGAGATATGTAATAAAATATAAATATAAGTTCAGTTTTGCATTTTTATAGAAAAATAGAACTTAGCTGTGCGTCGTCTTGAAAAAACAAACATAACTTGGATTGCTGATGTTATAGACAAGCTAGGTTGGGAGGCCCAGAGGCCACTTGATACCTGCCGGATACAAAAAATGTTGAAACATGTCGTGGGCTGCCCATGTTCAACAACAAAACCTAGGCCATGGACCTGGTGGGCCCGGGACTGTCAGCCTCTTGACGAACAGTTGTCTCCCGATTCCTCTTGTTTTGCTGACAATGTTGGGAACGACAGACGGCGGCACCACGGCAAGAGCACCAAGGCGGAGGACGACGTCGAGACCTCGGACTGAACGAACCGGAGCGGGGGAAGACGCAGGCGGAGGGGAGTACGAGGGTTGACTTGTTCGGGTGCAGGGTGGGCCGGTGGAGCTGCCGCCGCCGGACAATGTGTGGGAGTAGAGGGATGGCCTGGCCAACGCCATAGGCTATGATGGCCAGCCGTTGTATAGGAAGAGGATGAAAGATTGAACAAAATAAAAAAATACAAATGGATAGGTGGTTGGTCCCATGTGTCTGTGTACGAGACCTGCTGGGTCCACCTGAGAAGGGGAATATGTTGGGAGGAAGGAGATTCAAAGCACGGCAGCCGAGTGAACTAGTTTTTTTATACGGACGAGTGAACTAGTTACATACATAAGAAAATAGTCACTAAAAAAAGCAAACAGGTTAATGGGTTCTGAAAAGAAATATTTCGGACAAAATAGATAATTACGACACATAGGCTAATGCATGAAACACTCAGATGATAAAGGTCCTTATAAACAGATAAATTACAACATCTATACCTTCCTGGCATGCTTGATCATGACGCTGCGGCTGTCTGTGTACTCGTCGGTTACGGGAAGCACACACGCCCGCATGTCCAAGAAACGCATGTACATGTCGTAGCATGCGTATGCGTCCTTGGCCGCGTAGGTTATGTAGGCTAGATTCAGAGGTACCTCCCATGTGTTCAGGTCCTTGGTATCGTTGTCTTCTTTCATGTTGGTGTATCAGGGGTTGATAATGGTCTCGGCGAGGTCAACCTCGGAGTCCTTCTCCTGCCCGTTGCCGATGATCTTGTATTGCTTCTGGATGTCGACAAGCTTGTTGCACCAGATGGCTGAATCGTCGCATTCTTCCTTCTCTCTGAAGGAAATATGCCCTAGAGGCAATAATAAAGTTATTATTTATTTCCTCATATCATGATAAATGTTTATTATTCATGCTAGAATTGTATTAACCGAAAACATGATACATGTGTGAATACATAGACAAATAGAGTGTCACTAGTATGCCTCTACTTGACTAGCTCGTTGATTAAAGATGGTTATGTTTCCTAGCCATAGACAAAGAGTTGTCATTTGATTAACGGGATCACATCATTAGGAGAATGATGTCATTGACTTGACCCATTCCGTTAGCTTAGCACTTGATCGTTTAGTATGTTGCTATTGCTTTCTTCATGACTTATACATGTTCTTATGACTATGAGATTATGCAACTCCCATTTACCGGAGGAACACTTTGTGTGTGCTACCAAATGTCACAACGTAACTGGGTGATTATAAAGGTGCTCTACAGGTGTCTCCGAAGGTACTTGTTGGGTTGGCGTATTTCGAGATTAGGATTTGTCACTCCGATTGTCGGAGAGGTATCTCTGGGCCCACTCGGTAATGCACATCACTTAAGCCTTGCAAGCATTGCAACTAATGGCTTAGTTGCGGGATGATGTATTACGGAACGAGTAAAGAGACTTGCCAGTAACGAGATTGAACTAGGTATTGAGATACCGATGATCGAATCTCGGGCAAGTAACATACCGATGACAAAGGGAACAACGTATGTTGTTATGCGGTTTGACCGATAAAGATCTTCGTAGAATATGTAGGAGCCAATATGAGCATCCAGGTTCCGCTATTGGTTATTGACCGGAGACGTGTCTTGGTCATGTCTACATAGTTCTCGAACCCGTAGGGTCCGCACGCTTAAAGTTCGATGACAGTTATATTATGAGTTTATGTATTTTGATGTACCGAAGGTAGTTCGGAGTCCCGAATGAGATCGAGGACATGACGAGGAGTCTCGAAATGGTCGAGACGTAAAGATCGATATATTGGACGACTATATTCGGACATCGGAAAGGTTCCGAGTGATTCGGGTATTTTTCGTAGTACCGGAGAGTTACGGGAATTCGCCGGGGAGTATATGGGCCTCATTGGGCTTTAGGGGAAAGAGAGAGGGAAGGTTGCGCCGTCCCCCCAATGCTTAGTCCGAATTGGACTAGGGGGAGGGGCGGCGCCCCCTCCTTCCTTCTCTTCTCTTTTCCCTTTCCTTCTCTCCTACTCCTACTACTTGGAAGGGCTCCTAGTTCTACTAGGAAAGGGGAATCCTACTCCCGGTGGGAGTAGGACTCCCCTAGGGCGCGCCATAGAGAGGGCCGGCCCTCCCCCTCCTCCACTCCTTTATATACGGGGAGGGGGGCACCCCATGGAGACACAACAATTGATCCCTTGTATCTCTTACCCGTGTGCGGTGCCCCCCTCCACCATAATCCACCTCGGTCATATCGTAGCGGTGCTTAGGCGAAGCCTTGCGTCGGCAGAACATCATCATCGTCACCACGCCGTCGTGCTGACGGAACTCTCCCTCAAAGCTCGGCTGGATCGGAGTTCGAGGGACGTCATCGAGTTGAACGTGTGCTTAACTCGGAGGTGTCGTGCGTTCGGTACTTGATCGGTCGGATCGTGAAGACGTACGACTACATCAACCGTGTTGTGCTAACGCTTCCGCTTTCGGTCTACGAGGATACGTGGACACACTCTCCCCTCTTGTTGCTATGCATCACCATGATCTTGCGTGTGCGTAGGAATTTTTTTGAAATTACTACGTTCCCCAACACTCTCCACCGTAGCGAAGGTGCCGTCGGCACTGCCGTTGAAACGGGCGAATGCTCCAGAACCTCTGATGGCCCTACAGCAGTGGTAGATGAGAACCTCGTCCTGCACACATACCTGGGCGACGGCCATCCGCTGGTCCCTGTCAGGAGACGAATAGACAGGCACAAGGTCTAGTCCTGCGACCTTGTGCTTTCTCGTCCTGTAGGTACTGTTTGACCTCGGCGAGGCAGAGCTTCACCGAGTCTGGATCGTTGGTGTACATCACATTCAACTTGGTGCAGCCATAGGACTGAATGGCGAACTCAAAGGGGAACTCTTTGCTGAAGTCCATATCCAGCAGGATCACCCCTCGGATCGCCATTGGAGTCTCTTCAAGTGAACGAGTGGGTAGGCGGCGGCAGCAGTTCATTTTTCAGCTCTTGGGGAACTGGATTCAACAGTAAACTGAGTGTGTACAGGCGACAACAGTTACTACCCCTCCCTCGCCCGCTGCACGCCCGGCAGAAGATGTACCCTCAGCGCATTCAAAAGCCTCCATTAAGAAACCTACTCGGGCCACACGTCGGTTCACGAGCGGGTCTGTATTGGTACTGTAATAACACGAGTTAGTTGTCACTTTACTTAAATTTAATTAGCTTTAATAGAAATTTATACTTAAAACAAGCAATGCATTGGCTCGTTCAATCTGTGCCACAGGATCAACATGCACAACAATTAGAATTATTATTCTCAAGACGCACACGATCAGCACATTTGTCGCACTTTCACACCGATAATACTACCAAGTTTGAACCGTTTGTTTTGGTTGTTGTCATCTGCATCATCATTCTGTGTTTCCTAGCTTGCAAGATTCAGAACCAACAAATAAGATCCAAATAATAAGTACAACAAAGATGCCTACACACCTCATTGATTCCCAGCTTGCAAGATTCAGAACCAACAAATAAGATTCAAATATTAAGTACAACAAAGATGCCTACACATCTCATTGATTCCCAGCTTGCATGATTCAGAACCAACCCATTAGAGCCTTTTGATAAAGTGAATATCGGGATTAAATCCATCTGGCTAGCCGTGTCATACAACCCAAGAACTTGGCGAATGCTCTTGACAGTCACAACATCTGTAGTTGAGTATTCCTGTTTGCACAGCATAGATAAGAAGAGCATGATTACTATAATAGTGGCACTCCTTGAACTCAACCTGAAGCTCCACTAGGATGAGGCCTGACTCGAGTTCCATGATTCAATTCATGCGCCTTTTTCTGCAGTTCACCTGAAATGAAGCAAAGATTGCATCATTCAGCTAGCAAGAAGTACTTGCTCTCGTGAGCTGGCAGGTTCTTCTTTAGTAGTTGCAGTAAAACTGAGGAACATTAAGGTTGGATTTGCGGCTCATGTAAGGTGCAACTATAATTTGCTTATCTTTTTGTGTAATTCCACTAAAATAAAGTGCCATTGTGGTGACAGTGACGGCTCATCATGCCAAGGCTAATAAAAAGTTGCACGAGATTACCAGCAGAATTTGACGGAGATTTTGGAAACTCCAATCACCATTTTGTGCAGGTCCACCAAAATTGAGAGATGTTGTCCACGTGACATTTTAGTTGAACTGCACAAGACACTCATTCCAAAAAAAGTGTTTTGTGCAGTTCACCAAAAGGTCACAATTTTTTTGACTGTACACAGTAGGGCAAAACCCCACTGCAATTTTTTAATATTATAAAAGCAAAGGTCCAACAGTACAAAGGCTTGAGATAAGCCAGAAGAAAAAACTAAAAAAAAACTAACTACAAAAAATACAAAAATTACAGAACAAGGTTGTCAAGCCAAGTACAGAAGGCCCTAGCATAGCTCTTCTTAATTCTAAATCTGAGCAAGTTTAGCTCCTCCGGGAAAATGACTTTCCACCTCTGAATGCTGGGTTGAATTGCTTGAAAGATCAGATTATTTCTTGAGATCCAGATAGCCCAATAAGCTAGGATGATGATTTCCATGAAGAAGGGTACATGAAGTTTCTGTCTGAGATCAGCAAAGGCTTCAAGCACTGAGACATTGGCTTGTCTTGAGGGGCATATCAGATCCCAACACTGGGCTGCAAAAGGGCAGGTCCAAAAGAGATGCTGCAGAGTTTCCTCCTGTGGACAATTATTGACAGCACATTTATAGTTGTCCAGATGAAAAGTTTTCCTGCGAAGAAGATTCCTAGTATTGAGCCAGTCACGAAGTAGTCTTCAAAAGAACACCTTGTGTTTTGGCTGACAGGAGCTACTCCAAATCCAGTTGAATTGTTGGGGCACTATTTTGATTGCCATCATCACTTTATATGCCTTAGCAACTGAAAATTGATCATTTCCCCAAATGTAACTCCAGGTGTCAGTGCACAGTCAGTGGAAGGTGGAACAGATCCTCCAGGAATTCAGTATGAATAATGGTGTGCACAGTAGTATTCTTGTTCTTCACAAAGGAGAAGAGGTGGGGGAACATGTCCTGCAAACAAGCTGAGTGCCACAAATCAGACCAAAATAAAGCACTTTTTCCATCCCCTATGTGACATCTGGCAAATGATTTGAAGTTATCAATGAGCTTAAGATTTGCCTTCCACCGAAAAGATCCAATCCAATTACTGCCAGGCAACAAATCATTGCTATAGTAGGTTTCCCAATTCAAGTTGACCCATGGAATGTTGTGCCTGTTATAAAGTAACAGAGCTTTATTTTGAACAAAGATATCCATCACCCCCAGACCTCCTTGATCCTTTCGTCTACAAACAGTGCCCCATGCAACCATAGCAGGCCTGTGATCCTCCAGGTCAGGGCCTCTCCAGAGACAATGCCTCAAATACTTGATAGCTTGAGTTTTAATGGTGACAGGCAAATCAAGGCATCCCATGAGATAAATCAACAGAGAGTTTAAAATAGATTTTACTAGTAACAATCTCCCAGCCATTGTCGTGAAAGAAGATAAACCCACAAGCTTCTTCTGCAGTCTTGTGACAAGAGGAAAACATTGCTCCACAGTAGGTTTATGAATACCTAAGAGTGCTCCCAAGTATTGTATGGGGAAAGTTTCCCTTTTGCAATGGAAAGTATTTGTCAAAATTTCCACCTTCTCTTCTGTCACATTAATTGGGATGAGGCTTGATTTATTATAGTTCACTTTAAGGCCAGTAGCATCTGCAAATATATTGAGGAGGGCTTTGAGGCAGTGAAGTTGCTTTGCATCAGCTTGAAGGAGAACCAGAGTGTCATTTGCATACTGGACAATAGGAAAATCAGGACATGATTCCACTTGCAAAGGTGAAGTAAGCAAACCCAGGTGCATGGCCTTATTAAGAATTGACTGGAGCATGTCTGCAGCAAGCACAAATAAAAGGGGGGGGGCAGAGGGTCTCCCTGCCTGACTCCTCTAAGACAATAAAACTTCTTGCCAGGAACACCATTGAGCAAGATAGCAGATGATGTAGAAGTGAACAACATTTTAATCCAGTTGATCCATCTGTCTCCGAAACCTTTGGCCTTTAAGATATCCAAAATTGCCTGGTGCTCAATGGTGTCAAAAGGTCACAATAGCAACAAGGTGAAATGGATATCCCTATCTGCACAAAAAGATAGAAAGTAAACAGTTGTTGGTCAATAAGAATATACGAAACATACACGAAATGAAAAGAAGCATCTTAATTATGTTCATGGCAAGCACGCAAGGACAGTAGAAATTTTAAAACGTCAGCAACATGTTACCGGAAGCATTACGATCAACAATGACATTCGTAAAATATGGGATTACTTTAATGGTGGCATTGCTCGTTTACCACATACAGTAAATCAACATCATCTAAAGAGTTGGTTTAAGGGCATGGGACCGTGGGGATACCAGGACACTCAGCAGCGTAAAGGAGCAACTTACTTATCATACTGGGGAATACAGCAGGAGTACCATTTGTAACACAGCTGGATTGCATCATATCACTGGAGGCATTAGATTAACAATAACACTGGTTAGACATGTCCTTAAGGTAACAGTGTGATCGCTTCATTTTACATGTGCCCTTACATTAACAATAGCAAAAGGTTGGTATAAGGACATGCGACAGTGGACGCATCAGCACAATGTACCTACAAGGAGGCATAAAGTGGTGATGCCGAGTTTGTTCATGCTCTGCGAGGGCAGCAAATCTAATCCTGGAGACCTTTTACTATGTGAGGGCAGCAAATCTAACCTTGGAGACCTTTTACTATGTGAGGGCAGCAATTCTAATCCTGGAGACCTTTTACTATGTGAGAGCAACAAATCTAATCCTGGACATACTCTGTTGACTTGTCCACCAGCCGCCACTTTCTATCGTTTTTTCAACCAATAATAGATATATTCCTTATCCAGTTTGTACTGCATTTTCCCATTATTTCCCTTTTCAACCAAGAGACTGGTTGGGTATCCGGTCTCTACTACTCTCGCCATATTATTTCCTCTTTGAATCAAGTCCTAGATTCATGCTACAACTTTCCCCACTTTCTTCGTTGTTTGAACCAAGTCCTAGATTCGAATGCATGAAGTAGCTTTACCTCTAAAAATTTAGGTGGCTTTGGAAGAGCTGATGGGAGTAGAAAAAGATGCACATGCAGACACGTGGGGAGCTGGGGCAGTAGAGCAAAGCCGCTTTCGAAGAACTTATACCTAAGGGTAGTCGGGATGTCGGCGGTGGCAGGTCGGATCTGTGCACAAATACGGCAGGGAGGAAGAAGGGTCAGAGGACCTCCCGAGCCGGCGCTGTGTCGGAGAGAACGGCACGGGGAGAGGATCGGGCCCCTCCGGCAGCTGTGGGTTTCCTCCCTCGCCGGCGATGACCACGTGAATGATGCACCTAGTCCTCTACACACACCAGCCGAAGGGATCCGACCGGATCTGTGACCAGCGATGAGCAGAGAGAAAATGTCGCTATCGCTGTCTTCTTTAGATCTGGAGAGGATGAGAGAATGAACAGAGCAACCCTAGTAAAGAAAGCGCTCAGGCCCCTGCGTACATATATAGTGGAGTGATTATCTTTTTCTCTCCACAACTAGCGTTTCAATTTGTGTACATGGCATTAAAGAAAAGAAACTCTCTACTTAAGGTGACTAACTGTACGACTCCTACTTACTACTACTCTATACCCCTATATAGTGTGTGAATAACTTTGAAAGTTGGTCGTTAGATGAAGCCAATCCGACGGTACAAAGATGGCAAATCCAAGCACTACTGGCCGTTGATATCATCAACATTCCACCAAATTCTGCCACGTGTAGAATCTAGAAGACTCCATGGTTGAACTTAAGCATAATGCACAAACGTCAAAACACAAGCACTTCTCCTTTGTTCTAGAGTCTTCCATATCTTAATTGCCCAAACTTTTTTTCAAAATGAATTGTCACTATTTGTTTTTTACTTTATGCTTTACAATGCACAATTCCATGAATCTTAAAATAGATTTTTTATAAAACTAATTGATTTTGAACTAGATGAACTATAAGAATTAAACGAACATCTACATCATGCATATATGACTCAAAGCTTACATGCTATAGTGTGTTATTTATTCATAATTTGGTTACCAAATCTCATGCGTGAAATGTACGTGTACCTTACTAGTAGTAGTAGTATTGTTCACCTGTGCTCCCCGGCCCTCCATTCATTGAACAACCCCACGGGTGAATAAACAGACAGTACTACTCCCTCCGTCCTAAAATTCTTGTCTTAGATTTGTCTAGATACGGATGTATCTAATACTAAAATGTAACTTGATACATCCGTATTTACAAAAATCTAAGACAAGAATTTTGGGACGGAGGGAGTAGTATTTATATAGAACGAACAAGCGGGAGGGATAGCTTCTACAGTATCGAATCCACTGCTGCATGTCCGTCCACCGCGAGCGGGAGGGATAGCTTGTTGTAGTACTACTCCCTCCTTTCCGGTTTATAGGGCTTAGAGCATCTCCAATAGCTTGTCTATATGGATGTCTATACTCGTTTTCCATGACATGAGCCCAAACCAGGCATCCAACAGCTTGTCTATATGGTCGTCCAAATATACACATCCTCTAAATCGACCTCGACAATGTCCACACCTGGACAATGTGAAGGTGTCGTCTAAACCCAGCTGCAGTCATGATTTCTTCCTCTCCCCAGCGCCGACCCACCTGTCATGGTCCCTATATATAGACGTTCTGATGCAAAACTGGACGTGTATATGAGGGAATATTTTTAGACCATTGTCTATATGAATATATAGACATCCAAATATACACATGCTATTGGAGATGCTCTTATCTCAAAATATGACGTGCGTTCCATTCGGAGAGCGGCGTGCCAGACCGACCGACCGATCGCCTGGGGTGCGACGCGAACGCGACGGGCGTGCTGAATACTGTACTCCGTAAATGTGTACCGCCGTTTTCTTGAGGCTTTGCTCCATGGCGCAATCCATGGATACAAAATTAGTATGCAATACTATTTAAAAGTTGAGGGCGGGGCTTTTCCTGCGCGGTAGGCGGGGCAGTTCCGCCTAGTCGGTTCGACAGAGACGCGAGAAGATGAGGGAGTAGGCTGCTGCAAACGTAGGGTTGTGTGATTTGACAGCGAGTTACTGCTGGACAGGTGGGGCCCGGTGATTTGACTTGCCATTATCATTTTAACTGCGGCGCGACGAGCGGCGTGAGTCTCCTGATTCCTCACCACCTCCATACATGTGCCTCTCCCGATGCTCCACCATGTGGAGGCTGGCTCTTGCATGGGAGCCCACTCCTCCACTTTTTCCTTGCCTCTTTCCCCCAAATATGCAAAAATGCCATGTAAAGCGGGCTTATAGCCCACTATTGTACTTGATCCTACAGGTGCTAAGCCTGCCACATAGGCATAAAGTCTGATGTGGCAAGTTAATTAAGAAGAGAGAGACTAGTTTGGTGACCCCAGCAAGAAACGGTGCTAAGCGCGTGTACCTAGATGAAGCAAACTTAGCAACAAAAAACTAAGCACCTATGCATTGGGGACTTGAGTTGCTAAGCCATTTAATGCCCATAGCACCTCATCTAAGCACCATTTCATTGGAAGAGGTCACTCCTTGGCAAATGCAATAAATACTACGAAGAAAGAGATAGAGAGAAGTAAACAAAAAAATACTCTTATAGCCAACCTTATAGCTAACCTTGTTGTAGTATGAGTGACTAAGTGATGACTATGTATGACAAGCCAACATCAGATACCCTAACGCACCGTGTTAAATCTCCAAGGGCGTGACCGCGCGAGCGAGGCAACGGTCGTGGTAGGCGCAACCATGATACGGGCTGCTGGCAGCCCTTGGATCTGAGATCGAAGGGTCGCATGCTAAGTTGCTGAAGATTTGCAGAATAACCCTCCAGGATAGGATATTCACCCATAGGTCTAGAATCATGCCATGCAACCGTTCGATCTCAGATCCAAGGGCTCTCGAAAGCTTTGTATCACCTGTAATTTTCCCGATGCTTGACATGACATCGAAAGCCATTTAATTGGGCATCGAGTAGACATGACATCTAATTGGGCCCCCATAGTACTATGCATGAATCCATTTAACCACCAGGCAAGCCGCTACCCTGTCATTCGCACGCGCCCCCCCACTCGGCATTTTGACAATCGATAAACCGCTCCTAGTCGTCCCATCCTTTCACATTACGGCAGTTCCACTAATCCTAACCCTCCTCCCGAATCCATGGCGTCCCAAATCTTCATGGTCGGCGGTGAGTACAAGGTTAGAACCATCACCTGCGATGAGTTCAACGTCATCTACACCCGTTCTTCTGCGACGATGAAAGGATGCCTTGATCGCTTCAGACGCATGTTCGAAAACTCAAATGATGAGTGGGTCGCTGGGCTAGATGTTGAGTATACCACAGTCCTGGGAAAAGAGAAGAATCTAAAGGAGAAAGAGAGGAAGAAGCCCGCCATGATCCAGGTTTGCGTGCATGACTTATGCTTGGTCTACCACATTTGCCATGCTGACGTTGAGTGCGAGGAATTTAAGAAGTTCCTCAAGGGCGGTCGAGTCAAATTCGTTACTATAGACTTTACGAACGACATAAGAGTCCTGGAACGGGTAGGCCTCGTTGTAGGCAAACCCTTCGACCTCCAGAATAATGGGCATTTTTGAGATATCTAATTGCATTTTTGAGCAGGCATCTCACGTATCGATGGCATTTTTGAGTAGTTGTAACTTCTAATGGCAAAACTTAGTAGTGATACACAACTAGTTGGATAGCTTGTTGTAGTATTAGTATAAGCAAAAGCCTGTCCTTGTTTGCGAGCCACCGCGCGCATGGGCGAGGGAGAAGGCGTGCAGTAGTAAAATCAAGCTTCTCCATGTTCTACGAGTTAACGTGACACATCATAGCACTGGCCCCACATGGTTGCCTCTAAACTTGGCTGAAAGACTCGTAGTGTACAATACTCCATTTGCTGCAACCTCTAACATTTACCCCACCACAAATTAAAATATATATTCCTGTCTTGACCAGATGAGCGTGCAAACTACAATCACCAGGATGACAGGTAGGGCCAGAAGACTATTTTAATAAAAAAGCATGGAGCCGACCCCAACGATTTTAAGCTTACAGGCACGGTACACGCTATCCTAGACTACAATACACATGAAACTGCCACACGAGCGTCCGGGCTGCGCTTGGCTCTTTTCCTCTTCGGGAAGTCGAACAATGATGGAGTACTACTACAGTGGAGGAGTACTACAGTATGCTTCTGGCCATCTGACACAGATTAAACTGCTGCATGTCCACCGCGTGCGGGAGGGAGAGCGTGTAGTGAACGAAAGCTTCTCCTAGTCCTGCCAGCCACCAAGCTCATGGGCGAGGGAGGGACACAGCTTCATTGACTTACTGCTCCTGCCTATGCATGCATGACAGGTTGGCCCAACAGGCGGGTGGCCCACCTGTCATGCAGCCAAAGGCAGGTGTAGCCACCGGAGCTCATTCCGCGAGGGAGAGGGCGTTGTAGTAATCAAACTTCTCGGTCTTGTATGAGTTGACGCGACATATCAAAGCACTGCACTCGATATATTTCAATAATTTGCGTTTACCGATGCATGCCGTGACTCTCCTTTTGATACTTGCATGTGTTGATTTAATGCACCTTGAAGTAGTATGAATATGTGACGATAAAGCTTTGTAATGCCCCGGCCCTAATAAAGCGAGAGATGGTTGTGCACGAGGAGGGCGAGATCATGCAGACGGAACACGACCCGATGATGGAGCTCTCTGTGGTCTCGATGGACCTCAGATTGCTCCACTGCCCCTTGTGCCTCCGCCCCTTGAAGCCTCGAGTGTATGAGGTTCGAATACACCTCGTCCGTTCGGCTGATCGAGCAAGGTGTAGGTTTCTTGATTGATGTGTTGTTCGATTGATTTGTGCAGTGCAAGGGAGGGCACCTGGCCTGCGCGGACTGCCGCGTCGAGCACCCCGGGAACCAGCGGCAGTGCCAGAAGTGCGAGCGCGGCGGTGGCTTCGACGTGCGGAACACGTCGGTGGACGCCGTCCTCTCCTCGGTGAGGGTGGAGTGCCCACATGAAGGCAGTGGGCTCTACGCCACTTGCCACAAGATCGCCGATCACCAGAGCATGTGTCCGCTCGCGCCCTGCAAATGCCCCGTGCCCGTCTGCGGCTACGAAGGCCCGCCGCCGTGGCTCTCCCACCACATCAGCACCGTGCATCCCATGCCCGTGCACAGGATCCAGTACGGCAAGGCGCTCCATCTGCAAGTGCCACTGTCGGAGCCACGGCTCTTGCTGTTCGCGGAGGAGGACGGCCGCGCATTTTTCTTGGTCGGCGGCGTGCTCGACATCGGCACGCCTATCGCCGTGTCGGTCGTCTGCATCAGAGCGGGGGCGTCCCCACTGCCGCACTACGTGGCCAAGCTGTGGGCGAACGGCCTACCGGGGGAGCCCAAAGGCAGGACCGACGCCGTCAAGGTGGAAATGGAGGTGACAAGCAGCAGGGATCCCGGCGACTTCGCAGTGCAGGAGCTGACCTTCTTCGCAGTTCCGCCCAAGCTGCTGGCCGGGGCTAAGCTGGTGTCCCTCCACATTCAGATTGACAAGCTCACATCCTAAATGATTCTACAGTGCCTTCTGTTTATCTTAGTAATATGCTAATATAGGGGTTAGCTCGGTCTACTTTAGCTTAAGAGATGGTGGGTTTTGGTGGCGATGCAGCAATTACTTCGACATCAGATCAGCAGTTAAAGTAATTTCCAATAGTCGAATGGATATTTTGTGTATGTTGGATATAAAGATCCTTTGGGTAAGAAGTAACAACTTATATGATTGTTTGTTCATGAAGTGTTGCATACTTGTGCCAGTTGACGCGACACATCAAAGTAGTACTACTAGTAGTACTCCCTCCGATCCTAATTTGTCTGTGCATAATAAGTCGAGGCGCAGATACCAAGGAGGGCCTAGTTGTGTCTATACTTGGACAACCCACCCGACTGCGCACCAGGCAGACGAAGCTCGTGTCGTGTTGGTGCCGTGTGAGGCCTGCACATTAACCAAAACCTCGCGCCTCCAGCTTAGCCTCTGCATTTTAAACTTCTCAATCTCAAGGCCAAGGTGCAACGTGAAACCTATGATAGAGCCAATCGGATGGTTGAGAACACTACAATTTGTAGCTACAGATGCATGTCTGAGAGAGGACGAGTGCGTGTGTGCACCTCTTCTCTTCCTGTATAACGTACTCCTAAATTACCCGCCGCAAATTACTCAGCGCATAAATGGATGTATCTAGAACTAAAATACATCTAGATACATCCATAGCTGCGACAAGTAATTCGGGACAGAGGGCTAAACTCAGAGTACAAGTTTATGTGGGTGGCATCGACCTAGGGAGCTAGAGATGGTGCGTGCGAGAAGTCCGGAGAGATAGGTGTGTGCATGGGAAAGAGGGAGGGATATTTGTCGACGTAATCATGTGAAAAAAGACTAGTCTATAGCTCGCCACGAGGCTATTCTTGTCGAACACCCCAATAACCGTAAGATATGTATCTGACGGTGCCAGTTATTGCACGTACACAGCAGTAGAAAAAGAAGTACCATGGCATATGCTACACCAGGGCCGAGAACACGTGCCCATGTTACGCCATCCGGGAATAGTGCAGCACTTCGAAACTAGAACAGTCAATAAATTTTGAGCTTGCGTCTCATCACATTCCTAATTACTACCCACGCTATATTTAATTGCAAACCTGTTCACACTGATCACAACCTAAACGGTTTCCCACTTACGAGCGTATTAGTAGTACTCGGTTATAAATACTACTATGCCAAGATGACTGCACATTCCTCCTCAACTCCTCATCCACAAAAAACAATCAAGTCATTCAGCATCGTTCCCTTGCGTCTGCCATGGCTAGCGTGAGTTCTGGGTTGAGAGGTCTCCACCAGCGCGAGGTGAGCATGGAAGAGGAAGCACGAGAGATGTCCTGCCTCGCCGTGAAAGCAGCCGACATATGCAGCCGCGCAGCAGTAGCAACACAGAGGTCCCTCCGCGCCGCCGCAGTAGCACGGAGGTCCTGCCGCACCGTCGAAGTAGCAGACTGGTAAGGCCACACCACGGAAGCAACAGAGATGTCCTGCCGTGCCGCCGAAGCAGCATGGAGGTCCCGCCGCGCTGCGGCAACCTAGGAAAATTTCTCGCGGGCAGGCCAGGACTCTTACAGGCGCATGCATGCGATCGTCCATAGCCAGAGGGATCTTATCTCCGGCTGGGCGAGGTTGCAGGACGAGGCTACCGGCGTCATCTGGCAACAAGGGGAGGGACATACGAAGCTCTGGGCCGAGAGGGACCTGCTGAGGGCGAAGATCGCCGGAAGGGCGAAGCAGGCGGTGGAGACCGCTGCCTTGATGCATAGTGTTGGATGTGGGGTTCCGGCAAACCCTTAAGGTTCGACCACTAGGGTGCGCGCGAAGTCTTTCCCTCCTACCGATCTACGCCCCTAGCTCGCTAAGATCTCACGGATGAACTCGAGGAACTCGCAACACAAAGAGACACGAGATTTATACTGGTTCGGGCCACCGTTGTGGTGTAATACCCTACTCCAGTCTGGTGGTGGTGGATTGCCTCTTGGGCTGATGATGCACAGTACAGAGGGAAGAACAGCCTCCTGAGGTTGAGGTGTTCTTGTGCTTGGTGACTTAGCGGGTGAGAGCTGGGTGAACTGCTCGATGCGCTATCAGATGCCCCCTACTATGGTGGCTAGCTCTACTTATATAGGCCCTGGTCCTCTTCCCAAATGTTGAGCGGGAAGGGAGCCAACAACGGCGGGCAAATTTGAAGGGGGACAGCTAGTACAAGCTATCCTGACAAAAGCGGTATTCGCCTGCAAAAGGCTCTGGTGGTGACGCCGTCTTGGGCTCCACGATGACCTCCGTCTTGCCGTCCTCCTGGTCTTGGTCTCGTTGCATCGATATAGCAACCTTTGCGTGATGCCTCGGTACTCCTCGCCTGCGCTGGCCTCCTTAGCACCAAAGAGGAAACAAGGATGCTGCCCGCGCTGGCGCCCGCCTGGCGCCGATCGTCATGGCTCACGTCACGAGAGCCTCATGAGGTTTGCCCCGCCTTGATATCTCCGCTCCGCGTGATCCTGCTTGACTAGGCCACTCGTGAGGAGGTCTTGCGTCATCCGCCTCACGAGGCTTGGCCCCTCGCGAGGGTCTTGGATGCCTTGCTGATGAAGATGGGCCGTACGGCCTTCTGGCTTAGCCACGCCATGGGCCGCAGGCAGGCATGTCTGGGGACCCTCGTTCCCATCTCTTCCTCGCTTGCTTGCTTCTTCCTCCTTGCTCCACTACTAACAACAATGGCGCCTATCAGAAGGTTTTCAGCCGAAGAGAAGGGAAAGCCTCCCCTGGATGATCCGGGGCCACTTCCGCCGAAGAAGAGGTCGGTCCACCGCCGTGATGAAACGGCGATGCAGGTGGTGATGACGCCTTGGTGCGAGCGGCCTCCTCCGGGGTACCCGCTACCCTTGTACGCCCGAGCCGAGGGCTCGGGAGGACGGAGCGACGAGCAGCGCCGCCCACGCCGCGCCCGGGGTCGCCGTGCCACGCCGACGCGTGCCGTCACCCCCGGAATCCACGCCGCAGACTCCTCTCGCGAGTTCGTGCTGTGGGCGCCGATGCCTCCGAGCTCTAGATCCGCTTCCCGCGGTTCTTCTCCAACGTGATGCCGCCAAGGGGCCCACTCGAGCTCTGGTTGCAGCATGCCGACTGCAGCGCCCCGGTGACCGGAGCAGAGATGGAAGCGGTCCCCGCCGGCAAGATCTTCATGACTCGTGGCTGGGGCGAGATCACGCGGGTCTGCCATGCGAGGGGTGCCCTCGCGATCCACTTTGAGTTCGATGGCGTCCCCGCGCTCTTCTTCAAGGTCTTCGACGCGGAGGGCCACTGCCTGGAATGCTGCTCCGGGGAGGAGCGCCAAGCTGACGTGCGCCGCGCTCGCGGCCACTCCAGCAGCAGCAGCACTTGGGAGTCCAGCAGCTCTCCCGAGCTCTATGAGACTCCGGAGACGAGCGATGATAGCTACGTGCCCCCGAGCTCTCGCCGCGCTCGGGGCAGAGCTGCGGAGTCCGGCCGTCGCTGATCTGAGTGGGTTTGGCGCCGGCCCCCCATGGCCCACTGTTGATGATGGCGTCTGCCACAGGAGGGTGTAGATAGGATTCCCCTTAGTTTTAGATTTTGTTCCCTGCGAAGAATCATGAATTACCCCGTGGGGGCGTGTAAGGGTCTATAATGTCTTTTGTGCTTATCTTCCCTGTTATGAAAATTTGGCGAACGCATGTCCCGTTAAGGCTCGGCCCCCCTTTCTTTCCTCGTGATGGCTTGTTGCTCTACGCTGACAGGTCCCGGTCCCCAGGCAGGCTACAGCCGTCGCTGGTAGGCCAGGTCGCGTGTCGTGGTCAAGGCCAGGAGGTGTGCGGCCCGAGGTCCAGTAAGAGTCCCTGAGGCGCGATGCTCACGAGGTCCCCCTTAGCGCTCAAGCAGCCATGGTAAGGCGAGAAAGGGAGTCGACATGGCCGCAGCAGGGTTGCGGCAAGGCGCGGGTGACCATTAGGCCCCAACAAGCTGATCCGAGAGCGGGACTTATCTTGTTGACTTTGCGGCGATTCCTGATGGTGCGCTAGGCCAGCGCGCCAACTTGTGTGGCATAGCCAGGCCGGCCCATACGAGTTTCCCTCCTCCCATGCTCTCCTTAATGCTCAACGTCCTTAGGTCCCGGCCCTCGAGCGAGCTCAGCCGCCGCTGGTATTCCCAGTCGAGATGCCATGGTCAAGGCCTGGGGGTGAGGGCTGGAGAGCCAGTAAGAGCTCCTGAGTCACCATGCTCAGGAGCCCCCCTTTTAACGTGCAAGCGAATTGCACGAGAGAAAAGGAGACTCGCGGCGCCGCCTGCTATCCTCCCCGTGGGGTCCCTGTGAACAGGCACAAGAAGAAACACGGTTTGCCGTTATAGCTGCCAGCCTGCCGCTGGTTGGCCTGGATGAAGTGAAGGCACTGAGGGCCTGGTGAGGTGATGTGCGCGGGGCGTGCCGCGAGCTAGAGCTCGACCGCTCAGATTTGTCGACGTGGCAGGGATGGACCCGTGCACCAGCGCCGTGCCAATTAGAAGGCCCCGTGGGAGGCGGTGATTGAGCAGGCGATAGCCGTAGGCAGGTTAATCATGGAAAGCAATTCAGCTTGGGTAAATGCAAGAAGATACATGCCACTGGGTCCGGCCCAAGTGGCTTGGGGACGATGCAGCCCGAGGGGCCCCCCAGCAAGGTAAGCTAAAGACATAAGCAAAGGGATACATGCCACAGGGACGGACCCATGTGGCCTGGGAATGATGCAGCCCGAGGGGCGCTCCCAGCTAAACGAGCTTGGAAGATGTCACCTGGTTCTGTAGACGAAATATAGTTGGTGCAGCTAAAGGCGTACGTCGAAGAAATGACTCCTCATGAGCCACCCGAGCCCTGAGCCTCGGGAGGCTCTGGGGGCTCGGGAGGTTCCCTGAAGACCATCTCCATCTCCTCCAGGACGGCGTGGTACCTGGCCTCCTGAGCTGCCAGGACACGCCGCATGTTGCGGTGATAGGCTGACGCCACGCTCGGCAAGCCGAAGGGCATGCAAACGTAGCTGTGTGGCAGGCCCTCGCAGCGGCCCACAAGCGATGGACAGAAGCGCTCCTGAGATGCGGCCCTGTTGAGCCCGGGGATGTCGATGCAAACTCGCAGCCCATCATCCTCGCCTGCATGGGGAGCTGCACCTCGTGAGCGGCTGTCGCCGCGCATGGCTCTTGCGTCTTGCAGTTCCTGAGTGGTCTTGGTGATCAACTCCTGAGTGGTGGGCACTCCTTGCCCTGTTCTCTCCGGAAGAACACGTGCTGCGCAGCATCCCTCCAAGCGGTGCCCAACCGCCTCCCTCGTGAGGTTGGCAAGGTCTGAGGCCCTCTAGAAGAGAGCCCCCGAGCCCTGTCCGAGAAGGGCGCCGTGCGCGCCTTCCTATGCGATGGAGGGAGGCGCCCCTGGGACGGACGCTGATCCTGATGAGGCTCCTGCCGCAACGCCATCCTCCTGAGGTCCTGCGCGGCGGAGCTGCTTCTTCTTGGGGATGGCCTCCGGAGGGCCTTCACTTCTGCTATCGGGGTCGTCGATTGCTGCAGCTTGGAAGGCGCGCTCAAGGGAGCACACCGCATCTCTCTCTTCACACGGGACCATAATGATTGCTCCGCTTCCCGGCATCTTGAGGACGTTGTAGCCGTGGTGGGTGACTGCCATGAACTTGGCCAGGGCCGGATACCCGAGGATGGCGTTGTACGGCAGGCGGATGTGCGCGACGTCGAAGTCGATGAGCTCGGTGCGGTAGTTCTTGCGCTCTCCGAAGGTGACAGGCAGGCGGACCTGCCCAATCGGTGTGGTGGAACCGTCGGTCACTCCTGAGAAAGGTTTGGTAGGCTGGAGCTGCTCGTATGGCACTTGGAGCTTGTCGAACGTGTCAACGGACAGGACGTTGAGCCCTGCGCCACCATCGATGAGGGTCTTGGTAACCTGCACATTGCTGATGAGTGGGGAGCACAACATCAGGAGGGCGCCGGCGGTGGCCGCGTACTTGAGCTGATCTGTCGAGTTGAAAGTGATGGCGCATTGGGACCACTTGAGCGGGCGCGTGGCCTCGAGCTTGGGGAGCACCGCGTTCACCTCGCGAGAAAACTGCTTGAATATGCACTGAGAGGCTGGGGCCTGGGCACCGCCCAAAATACAGGCGATTGCACGCGGCTCCTGGAAGCCCCCAGCCCCCTCTTCCTGATGGTGGTCGTCGTTCCTTCTTGGCGGCGGCAACGGTGGAAGACCGGCGTTGCCTTGGGGGCGATCCTCACGAGGCTGATCCCTCCAGGCGCCCTCACGAGGATGATCCTGCCAGCGGTCCTCACGAGGCCTGTCGTGCCACTCCTGGCGCGGGCCACGGTCGTCCCAGCGTCCGCCTCCACGTCCCCCTCCACGGCCGTAGCCCCGGTCGCCATGCTCAGGGCGTCGACCGAAGCGTCCTTCTCGTATGGCTCTGAGCTCTTGACAGTCGCTGGTGTTGTGGGTGTTCAGGTTGTGGAAGGCGCAGAACGGCCTGCTGTTCTTGGATGACTCGGGCTGATCTCTGCCCCGCTTGGTGTCGGGCCCCGCTACTAGCACCGCTGCCTCCTTGCGCTTCACGTCCTTGGCCTTGGCTTTCTTCTCCTCTGCACCCGTGGCTGGCAGCTCAAGGAGACAGAGGCGCCCCTCCTCAGCTCTTGCGCACTTGGTCGCCAGGTTGAACAGCTCCTGAGATGTGCAAAGTTCCTCGTGGATAGCGAGCTCTTCCTTCATCTTGACGTCGCGGACGCCGTCAGAGAACGCGGAGAGGATGGCCTCGTCCGTGACCTTGGGGATCTTGAGGCGGGTGTTGTTGAAGCGCTGATTGTACTTTTGGAGGGTCTCTCCTGGTTGTTGCTTGATGCGGCGCAGGTCACCCGCGGCCGGCAGGCGGTCGCGAGTGCCCTGGAAGTTGGCGACGAAGCGGTCGCGCATCTCGTCCCATGAGGCGATCGAGCCGTGCTGCAGGTTCAGGAGCCACGAGCGGGCTCCATCCTTGAGAGCCATGGGAAACCAGTTCGCCATGACTTTCTCATCGCCGTTGGCCGCTTCGATGCTTAGCTCATAGAGCTGCAGAAACTCCGCGGGGTCGGCGGTGCCATCGTAGCGAGGAGGCAGGTCCGACTTGAACCTGCCTGGCCAGGCGACGCTACGCAGCTCGGGGGTGAAGGCGCGGCAGCCGGCCGTGGATGCTGCGGCCCGCTTCGGAGGTGGAGCTTGGTCTTGATGAGGTCCGCGCGGCGCCGCTGCGGGCGGCGCGCGGTCTTGATGAGGCGGTGCGGGGAGTGCAGGTGCAGCTTCTCGCGGCCGAGGGATTTCTTGGCAGCTTCTCTCTTCGCGTGCGGGCACCGGGCATGGCGGATCACGCCGCGGGGGTGCGCACCTTGGTGCCAAGGCACCGTCTTGGGGCGGAGGTGGTGGAGGCACGCCATGAGCCTCATCGCCCATGGCTGGTTGAGGGGGAAGTAGAGAGAGGGACGGCGCCGGGGAGCCCCCTGCAGCGCAGACGAGCTCGGCGACGCGGTCGAGCCACTCCTCATCGAGGTCGTCGACGGGGCGGTAGTGCAGGAGTTCGTTCGCGGCGAGGAGCGCGGCCCGCGCCTCCATGGAAGCGCGGCGAGCGTGAGACGAAGAACCGGCCGGGGTCAGCGATGGAGTGGCAGTGCGGCCGTCCTGCCGCACCGTAGGATGCAGCGAGGATGCCTGAAGCTCGTTCCCCGCCGGTCCGGTGGCAGTGTTGGCGGCGGGGGATGGAGAACGACGAGGTGGCCCGCCGACGGGAGCCGTCTGAGCAACGCGGGTGGTGAGGGCAGCCCGGCGCTCAGCTCGAGCTCGGCGAGCGTCCGCCATGGAGACGACGGAGCGACGGAGCGACGAACTGATGGAAGGGAAGCTACAGCGCACCCCTACCTGGCACGCCAAATGTCGGATGTGGGGTTCCGGCACACCCTTAAGGTTCGAACACTGGGGTGCGCGCGAAGTCTTTCCCTCCTACCGATCTACGCCCCTAGCTCGCTAAGATCTCACGGATGAACTCGAGGAACTCGCAACACAAAGAGACACGAGATTTATACTGGTTCGGGCCACCGTTGTGTTGTAATACCCTACTCCAGTGTGGTGGTGGTGGATTGCCTCTTGGGCTGATGATGAACAGTACAGAGGGAAGAACAGCCTCCTGAGGTTGAGGTGTTCTTGTGCTTGGTGACTTAGCGGGTGAGAGCTGGGTGAACTGCTCGATGCGCTATCAGATGCCCCCTACTATGGTGGCTAGCTCTACTTATATAGGCCCTGGTCCTCTTCCCAAATGTTGAGCGGGAAGGGAGCCAACAACGGCGGGCAAATTTGAAGGGGGACAGCTAGTACAAGCTATCCTGACAAAAGCGGTCTTCGCTTGCAAAAGGCTCTGGTGGTGACGCCGTCTTGGGCTCCACGATGACCTCCGTCTTTCCGTCCTCCTGGTCTTGGTCTCATTGCACCGATATAGCAACCTTTGCCTGATGCCTCGATACTCCTCGCCTGCACTGGCCTCCTTAGCACCAAAGTGGAAACAAGGACGCTGTGCGCGCTGGCGCCCGCCTGGCGCCGATCGTCATGGCTCACGTCACGAGAGCCTCGTGAGGTTTGCCCCGCCTTGATATCTCCGCTCCTCGTGATCCTGCTTGACTAGGCCACTCGTGAGGAGGTCTTGCGTCATCCGCCTTGCGAGGCTTGGCCCCTCGCGAGGGTCTTGGATGCCTTGCTGATGAAGATGGGCCGTACGGCCTTCTGGCTTAGCCACGCCGTGGGCCGCAGGCAGGCAAGTCTGCGGACCCCCGTTCCCAGGACGCCGACACATAGGACGGGAGTCATCGTCAAGAAACTTATGGACTAGAATGCCATACTCCGCATCGAGCGCAACAGGCTGGTGGAGGAATCCCTGGATGCTGCCAAGCAGCTTATTAAGGACATGAAACTGATGAAAGAGATCATCGCCGCTCGCCCTGAGAACTAGTCTCGGTGACCTGCAGCGCATAAAGAAAGTAGAGATCAACAAGCCAGATCGTTGTATGCGTCTTCCTTCTTGTTTTGCCCTTGTGTATTTAGGGCGTAGCCGCTTGTGGCTTTTTTAATTATCTTCCTAAATATGTAAGACAATTATTATCCACTCTCGTCATCCTTATATATATTCATCAGTCTTGCTATAAGTCGCAGTAGATGCTATATAGGTCCGTCGGATCTTACATCAAGATCCGTGCAAAATTTTCTTTTCAGATTTTCTTTTTTCTCTCTTAAATCTCAGTCGAGTGAGGCATAGACACGCCATTAAGCAGAGGCTCGGGCGCCATTAATGGAGACCTTGGGAGAGAGGTGGACGGCAGATGGAGGTCAAAGGTCTCTCCTCCCGAAAAGCATGCGTAGGGGTCTGATCGCACGCCTCCCGTACTCAAATAGCTACCCTGCACGGCGCCTCCTAGCTAATAAAATAAGGGAATGCGTGGCGGCACGTAGATGGTAAATAGAACGCCCATGGTTTCAATAGTACTTGTGTTTCTGATTGTAGCGTGACAGCACTTGTTCCAAAATGACTTTGTTGATTGTTAATGTGTGCGCCTTTGCAAATCGGACAGCAAAATTACCACAGCATGTTGGTGCCATGTCATGACACCAAGCCAAGTTTCATGATTTTCATGCGTGTTTTGGATTTACAGGAATTAAAAAACCAAGTTTCTCAATGTTTCCAGCCGAGCCACGACGCCCGGATGTTTGAATTTCATTCCCAGTTCTTGCATGGGACCTAGAAATTTACCCAAGGACACACATGTGATTTTTTGACCAGCTTTGGTGCACTGGAGTATGTGCTTGTATATTTCAAATTAGAATTATGCACACAAAGGTGACACGTTCCCTCTCAGAACCACGAACCTTCTTGAGAGAAGCTCCGGTTTGCAAGAATCTTATACCAAAACTTGTTCCTATTCGGCCAATTTTTTACCACAACATGGTAGTACCATGACATGACACTATGCCAAGTTTCATGATTTCCAGGCGTGTTTTGGATTTACAAGAATTTTAAAACCAAGTTTCTCAATGTTCTCGGCCAAGCCACGATGCCCAGATGTTTGAATTTCATTCCCATTTCTTGCATGGGACCTAGAAATTCATCGGAGGACACACATCTGATTTTTCAACCAACTTTGGTGCACGGGAGCATGTGCTTGTAGTTCAAATTTGAATTATGCACATTAAATGACCAGAAAATCAATTAATGTATAAAGAAGGCCAAACGAACACGGTATAATTCCAAAATTTAACAGGGTACTCATGTAGTTCTATGTTGCCTCTGTAAAGAAACTCAAGGGGGGCAGTGTATATTGTTTCGCACTCAAAGGTGACACGTTCCCTCTCAGAACCACAAGCCTTCTTGAGAGAAGCTCCGGTTTGCAAGAAGCTTATACCAAAATTTGCTCCTATTCGGTCATTTTTTTACCACGGCATGGTAGTACCATGACATGACACCATGCCAAGTTTCATGATTTTCGGGCGTGTTTTGGATTTACAAGAATTTTAAAACCAAGTTTCTCAATGTTCTCGGCCGAGCCACGATGCCCAGGTGTTTGAATTTCATTCCCATTTCTTGCATGGGATCTAGAAATTCACCCGAGGACACACATGTGATTTTCCAACCAACTTTGGTGCACGGGAGCATGTGCTTGTAGTTCAAATTCGAAATATGCACATTAAATGACCAGAAAATCAATTAATGTATAAAAAAGGCCAAACGAACCCGGTATAATTCCAAAATTTAACAGTGCACTCATGTAGTTCTATGTTGCCTCTGTAAAGAAACTCAAGGGGGGCAACTGCTACCTCTTGAGCATGTGTTGGTTTTCCCTTGAAGAGGAATGGGTGATGCAGCAAAGTAACGTAAGTATTTCCCTCAGTTTTTGAGAACCAAGGTATCAATCCAGTAGGAGGTTACACGCAAGTCGCCTAGTACCTGCACAAACAAATAAGTACCTTGCACCGAACGCGACAAAGGGGTGTCAATCCCTTCACGGCCACTTGCAAAAGTGAAATCTGATAGAGATAATAAGATAAATATTTTTGGTATTTTTATGGTATAGATTGGAATGTAAAGATTGCAAAATAAACGGCGACATAAATAGATAATTGACGAGAGATTGGTATAATGGAAAATAGACCCGGGGGCCATAGGTCTCACTAGTGGGTTCTCTCAAGATAGTAAATTCTATGGTGGGTGAACAAATTACTGTCGAGCAATTGATAGAATAGTGCATAGTTATGAGAATATCTAGGCATGATCATGTATATAGGTATCACATCCACGACAAGTAGACTGAAACGATTCTGCATCTACTACTATTACTCCACACATCGACCGCTATCCAGCATGCATCTAGAGTATTAAGTTCATAAGAACAGAGTAACGCATTAAGCAAGATGACATGATGTAGAGGTATAAACTCAAGCAATATGATGTAAACCCCATCTTTTTATCCTCGATGGCAACAATACAATACGTGCCTTGCTGCCCCTGCTATCACTTGGTAAGGACACCGCAATATTGAACCCAAAGCTAAGCACTTCTCCCATTGCAACAAAGATCAATCTAGTAGGCCAAACCAAACTGATGATTCAAAGAGACTTGGAAAGATATCAAATCATACATAAAAGAATTCAGAGAAGAATCAAATATTGTTCATAGATAATCTTGATCATAAACCCACAATTCACCGGATCTCGACAAACACACCGCAAAAAGTATTACATCGAATAGATCTCCAAGAGAATCGAGGAGAGCTTTGTATTGAGATCCAAAGAGAGAGAAGAACAATCTAGCTAATAACTATGGACCCGAAGGTCTGTGGTAAACTACTCACACATCATCGGAGAGTCTATGGTGTTGATGAAGAAGCCCTCCGTGACCGATTCCCCCTCCGGCGGAGCTCCGGAAAAGGCCCCAAGATGGGATCTCACGGGTACAGAAGGTTGCAACGGTGGAAATAGGGTTTCATGGTGCTCCTGGATGTTTTCGGGGTATAAGAGTATATATAGACGAAGGAAGTAGATCGGTGGAGCCACGAGGGGCCCAAGAGGGGCCCCCTGGGCGCGCCCTTGAAAGTGCTAGTTATCGACTAGAGGTGGTGAATAGGCGATTTTTATGAAAGTCTTCAAAAGATGAGAGTTTCGAAGACAAACAATTGAAATGAACCTATTGACATGCAGCGGAAGGTAGACTACACTAGACAAGCCATAGTCAAGTGAGTAATGAAGTGAAAGCACGAAGACTATTAGTAGCTGGGTAGTATAGATCAGGATGGAAGATAGTATGAAGCCAAAGAACAATAGTCGTCACACAGTGAAGTCAAACAGATCAAGCAAGCAGGCAATGACTTCACGAAGACAACCTTTAAGTAAAGAGAGGGAGAAGATAGAACCAGTAGCTTGGAGAGGACAGGGATTTGTTGGACCGGTTCCAGTTGCTGTGACAACTGTACGTCTGGTTAGGGAGGTTGTGATTCAACTCAGAAGACCGTGTCTTCACCTTATTCCGCTTGAGCTAAGGACACTTAGTCCTCGCCCAATCACTCTGGTAAGTCTTCAAGGTAGACTTCCAAACCTTCACAGACTTCGTTCACCGGCAATCCACAATGACTCTTGGATGCTCAGAACGCAACGCCTAACCGGCTGGAGGATTCACAGTCCTCAAGTGTAACAAGTCTTCAGATCACACGGACAGAAAGACTTCAGTGATGCCTAACACTCTTTGGCTCTGGGTGTTTTTGGTTTTGTCCTCGCAAGGATCTCTCTCTCAAATGCTTCGGAGGTGGGTTGCTCCCAAACGACAAAAGCCGTGTACTAACGGTGAGCAGCCACCAATTTATGTTGTTGTGGGTGGGCTATTTACAGCCAGGAAGCAACCCGGCCTGATATGTCCGAAATGACCTGGGTCACTAAGGAACTGACACGTGTCCAACGGTCAGATTTCAAACACACGCGGCAGCTTGACTTGGGCTACAAGTAAAGTTGACTTATCCAGCTGTGCATAAGATTTTCTGTCATTGTCTTCGCTCGACGACATAGGATTTGGTTGAGCATCACATCAGTCACTCTGACTTTGTTCACTTGGACCCCACTTAACAGTACGGTGGTTCCTATGACTCAACAAAGAAGAAAAGGAAACTACGAAACAACTATGTCTTCGCACTCCATAGTCTTCACGTGAATGTCTTCTCAAGTCATAATCTTCGTTGTGAATATCTTCACATACCACCATTGTCTTCAATGTCTTCACACATTTTTAGGGGTCATCTCCGGTAGGTAAACTGAATCAATGAGGGACTACTACCTGTGTTATCCTGCAATTCTCACAAACACATTAGTCCCTCAACCAAGTTTGTCGTCAATACTCCAAAACCAACTAGGGGTGGCACTAGATGCACTTACAATCTCCCCCTTTTTGGTGATTGAGGACAAACTGGTTGAAGTTTTCAACGGGGATAAAAGTATGTGAAAGTTTAAGGGTTAGGGCATTGTCTTCATAAGTGTCAAAAGGCTCCCCCTGAAGATGTGCATATAAGTAGTTTGCTTTTGAATGCAAATGCACATGACATGTTTTGCTTTGTGGATATCCTCTTCAACTTATGAAGACGATTCATCATGCATATAAAGATATAGCGAAGATAATGACATGCATAATGAAAAATGGATGTCTGCGGAATGACTTCATGCGGAGTTTATCATCGCATCACCGAATAGTAAACAAAGTAGCAGACGACCATCAAGTTTAAGTGTTACAAACCAAAGAACTAAATTGTATCAAAAACGAGAGTTGTAAACACTTAGCAAAAACATAGCAACCACCCATATGGACCCGCTTGAAGACTATCAACTCATATGCTTTTCCCCCTTATGTCAGTAAGGACCAAAAAGGTTTGAAGACATAGAGCATCTACTCGTGCCCATCAGTAGTAGATGAAGGTGCAGGGTCGACGTTGGAGTTCGGTGGTGCAGAGGGGCCTGGTGCAGTGTCGAGGCGCGGCGAAGTGATGGTTGGTGAAGTTGCATCGTCTTCTTCATCGACGACTCTGGCAACAATAGCTGCAGCCGAAGATGAATACTCCGAGTCTTCTAAGGAAGGAGTACGGTGCAAGACGACATTCCGGGGAGGCGAGGAATAAAATTTGTAGTGCTCAGTGAAGCCATCTTCGCGAAGATCGTCTTCAGAGCTTAGCAATGTCAGACTCTTCCAGGACCTTCAACAGGCTTCATGTGATACGAATGCGTTCTTGGTGGCAAGGCTGTGAATGCAATTAACATCCACCAAGAGGCTCTGCATCTGACGCTTCAGCCAATCATGGTGTTTATCCTATTTCTGATGCAAGGCCACAAGAAGCTCTCGGTCATTGAGAACACGAGATCGCTTGTGTGGCCTTTGAGCAATCGTGCTTTCAATGGCTTCAGTAGTTGCACGAAGAGGTGCACGTGTGTTGCCAGCCAGAGGATAAACACGAGTTGCAGCAAGAACTCCCTCAATTGGTTGCGAAAAGCTTTGGCGGTCAACATTGTGAAGATAAATTGGCTCCTTGGCAGGCTCAGGGTAGATGGCTTCGACAGACATATCAACCTCTGGCAAGAAGATAAGATGGTTGCATGAGAGTGAAGCTTGATTAAGCGCATCACCCATGGAGCATAAAACTTCAGGCCAAATAGATCAATTCCAGATGCAGCAAGTTGCCAAATTAAGAAATCTTGAGCATTGAAGTTGATGCCATTGAGAATATAGAACACCAATGTCTTCATCGTGCCTTCAAGCTTGTGGGCGTTCTGGGAACGGGGGTCCCCAGACTTGCCTGCCTGCGGCCCACGGTATGGCTAAGTCAGCAGGCCGTACGGCCCATCTTCATCAACAAAGCATCCAAGACCCTTGCGAGGGGCCAAGCCTCGCGAGGCGGGCGACGCAAGACCTCCTCAGGAGTGCCCTAGTCAGGCAGGCTCACGAGGAGCGGAGATATCAAGGCGGGGCAAACCTCACGAGGCTCTCATGACGTGAGCCATGACGATCGGCACCAGGCGGGCGCCAGCGCGCGCAGCGTTCTTGTTTCCTCTTTGGTGCTAAGGAGGCCAGCGCAGGCGAGGAGTACCGAGGCATCAGGCAAAGGTTGCTATATCGGTGCAACGTGACCAAGACCAGGAGGACGACAAGATGGAGGTCATCGTGCAGCCCAAGACGGTGTCACCACCACAGCCTTTTGCAGGCGAAGACCACTTTTGTCAGGATAGCTTGTACTAGTTGTCCCCCTTCAAATTCGCCCGCCGTTGTTGGCTCCCTTCCCGCTCAATATTTGGGAAGAGGACCAGGGCCTATATAAGTAGAGCTAGCCGCCACAGTAGGGGCATCTGATCGCATGTCATCTCAACTGGATCCCATCTGATCCGATCGAGCAGTTCATTCGGCTCTCACCCGCTAAGCCACCAAGCACAAGAACACCTCAACCTCAGGAGGTTGTTGTTCTCTCTGTACTGTTCATCATCAGCCCAAGAGGCAATCCATCCACCACCACCCTGGAGTAGGGTATTACACCACAACGGTGGCCCGAACCAGTATAAATCTCGTGTCTCTTTGTGTTGCGAGTTTGTCGAGTTCGTCCGCGAGATCTTAGCGAGCTAGGGCGTAGGTCGGTAGGAGGGAAAGACTTCGCGCGCACCCCAGTGTTCGAACCTTAAGGGTTTGCCGGAACCCCACATCTGACATTTGGCACGCCAGGTAGGGGTGCACCGTAGCTTCCCTTCCATCAGTTCGCCGCTCCGTCGCTCCGTCGTCCCCATGGCAGACGCTCGCCGTGCTCGAGCTGAGCGTCAGGCTGCCCTCACCGCCCGGGTTGCTTAGACGGCTCCCGTCGGCGGGCCACCTCGTCGTTCTCCGTCTTCCGCCGCCAATGCTGCCACCGGCCCGGCGGGGAAAGAGCAGCAGGCGTACTCGCTGCATCCGTCGGTACGGCAGGACGGCCGTACCGCCACTCCATCACTGACCCCGGCCGGTTCTTCATCTCACGCACGCCGCGCTCCCATGGAGGCGCGGGCCGCACTCCTCGCCGCGAACGAACTCCTGCGCTACCGCCCGGTCGACGACCTCTACGAGGAATGGCTCGACTGCGTCGCCGAGCTCGTCCGCGCCGCAGGGGGATCTCTGGCGCCGTCCCTCTCTCTACCTCACCCTCAGCCAGCCACGGGCGATGAGGCTCATGGCGCGCCTCCGCCACCTCTGCCCCAAGACGGTGCCTTGGCACCGAGGCGCGCGGCCCCGCGGCGTGATCCACCATGCACGGTGCCCGCGCGCGAAGAAAGAAGCTGCCTGGAAATCTCTCGGTCGCGAGAAGCTGCCCCCGCGCTTCCCGCACCGCCTTGTCAAGACCACGCACCGCCGCCGCTCGGACCTCATCAAGACCAAGCTCCACCTCCGAAGCGGGAACCAGCAACCATGGCTGGCTGGCGCACCTTCACCCTCGAGCTGCGTAGCGTCACCTGGCCAGGCAAGTTCAAGCCGGATCTGCCTCCTCGCTACGATGGCACCGCCGACCCCGCGGAGTTCCTGCAGCTCTACGAGCTGAGCATCGAAGCGGCCAACGGCGATGAGAAAGTCATGGCGAACTGGTTTCCCATGGCTCTCAAGGATGGAGCCCGCTCCTGGCTGCTGAACCTGTAGCACGGCTCGATCTCCTCCAGGGACGAGATGCGCGACCGCTTCGTCGCCAACTTCCAGGGCACTCGCGACCGCCCTCCGGCCGCGGGTGACCTATGCCGCATCAAGCAACAACCAGGAGAGACCCTCCAGAAGTACATCCAGCGCTTCAACAACACCCGCCTCAAGATCCCCAAGGTCACGGACAAGGCCATCATCTCTGCGTTCTCAGATGGCGTCCGTGACGTCAAGATGAAGGAAGAGCTCGCCATCCACGAGGAGCTCTGCATATCTCAGGAGCCGTTCAACCTGGCGACCAAGTGCGCAAGAGCTGAGGAGGGGCGCTTCTCTCTCCTTGAGCTGCCAGCCGTGGGCGCAGAGGAGGAGAAATCCAAGGCCAAGGACATGAAGCGCAAGGAAGCAGCAGTGCTAGCAGCGGAGCTCGAAACCAAGCGGGGCAGAGATCAGCCCGAGTCATCCAAGAGCAACAAACCGTTCTGCGCCTTCCACAACCTGAACACCCACAACACCAGCGACTGTCAAGAGCTCAGAGCCATACGAGAAGGACGCTTCGGTCGACGCCCCGAGCACGGCGACCGGGGCTACGGCCGTGGAGGGGGACGTTGGGACGACCGTGGCCCGCGCCAGAGTGGCGCGACAGGCCTCGTGAGGACCGCTGGCAGGATCATCCTCGTGAGGGCGCCTGGAGGGATCAGCCTCGTGAGGATCGCCCCCAAGGCAACGCCGGTCTTCCACCGTTGTCGCCGCCAAGAAGGAACGACGACCACCATCAGGAAGAGGGGGCTGGGGGCTTCCAGGAGCCGCGCGCAATCGCCGTGGAGGCGGACGCTGGGACGACCGTGGCCCATGCCAGGAATGGCGCGACAGGCCTCGCGAGGACCACTGGCAGGACCATCCTCGCGAGGGGGCCTGGAGAGACCAGCCTCGTGAGAATCGCCCCCAAAGCAATGCCGGTCTTCCCCCGCTGCCGCCGTGAAGAAGGAACGATGACCACCATCAGGACGAGGGGGCTGGGGCCTTCCAGGAGCCGCGTGCAATCGCATGCATCTTGGGCGGCGCCTAGGCGCCAGCCTCTCAGCGCATCTTCAAACAGTTCGCTCACGAGGTGAACGCGGTGCTCCCCAAGCTCGAGGCCACGCGCCCGCTCAAGTGGTCCCAATGCGCCATCACCTTCAACTCGGCAGATCAGCTCAGTGCGCGGCCACCGCCGGCGCCCTCCCGATGTTGTGTTCCCCAGTCATCGACAATGTGCAGGTTACCAAGACCCTCATCGATGGCGGCGCAGGGCTCAATGTCCTGCCGGTCGACACGTTCGACAACCTCCAAGTGCCGTATGAGCAGCTCCAGCCTACCAAACCTTTCTCAGGAGTGACCGATGGTTCCACCACACCGATAGGGCAAGTCCGCCTGACTGTCACCTTCGGAGAACGCAAGAACTACCGCACCGAGCTCATCAACTTCGACGTCGCGCACATCCGCCTGCCGTACAACGCCATCCTCGGGTATCCGGCCCTGGCCTGGTTCATGGCGGTCACCCACCATGGCTACAACGTCCTCAAGATGCCGGGAAGCGGCGGAGTCATTAAGGTCCCATGTGAAGAGAGGGATGCGGTGTGCTCCCTCGAGTGCGCCTTCCAAGCTGCAGCAATCGACGACCCCGACAGCAGAAGCGAGGGCCCTTCGGAGACCATCCCCAAGAAGAAGAAGCTACGCCGCGCAGGACCTCGGGAGGATGGCGTCGCGGCAGGAGCCTCATCAGGATCAGCGTCCGTCCCAAGGGTGCCTCCCTCCATCGCATAGGAAGGTGCGCCCGGCGCCCTCCTCGGACAGGGCTTGGGGGCTCTCTTCTGGAGGGCCTCAGACCTTGCCAACCTCATGAGGGAGGCGTTTGGGCACCACTTGGAGGCATGCTTCGCAGCACGTTTCCCTCAGGAGAGCACAGGGAAAGGAGTGCCCACCACTCAGGAGTTCGTCGCCAAGACCACCCGGGAACTGCAAGACGCAAGAGCCATGTGCGGCGACAACCGCTCACGAGGCGCAGCTCCCCATCCTGGCGAGGATGTTGGGCTGCGAGTCTACATCGACGTTCCCAGGCTCAACAGGGCCACATCTCAGGAGTGCTTCTGGCCATCGCGTGTGGGCCGCTGCGAGGGCCCGCCACACAGCTACGTTCGCATGCCCTTCGGCTTGCCGAGCGTGGCGTCAGCCTATCACCGCAACATGCGGCGTGTCCTGGTGGCTCAGGAGGCCAGGTACCACGCCGTCCTGGAGGAAATGGAGGCGGTCTTCAGGGAACCTCCCGAGCCCCCAGAGCCTCCCGAGGCTCAGGGCTCCGGTGGCTCATGAAGAGTCACCCCTTCGACGCACGCCTTCAGCTGCACAAACTCTACTTCGTCTACAGAACCAGGTGACATCTTCCAACCTCGTTTAGCTGGGATCGCCCCTTGGGCTGCATCATTCCCAGGCCACATGGGTCCATCCCTGTGGCATGTATCCCTTTGTTATGTCTTTAGCTTACCTTGCTGGGGGCGCCCCTCGGGCTGCATCATCCCCAAGCCGCTCGGGCCGGACCTAGTGGCATGTATCTTCCTTCATTTACCTAAGCTGATCTGCTTTCCATGCTTAACCTGCCCACGGCTTTGACCTGCTCGATCATCGCCTCCCATGGGGCCTTCTCACAGGCACAACGCTGGTGCATGGGTCCGTCCCTGCCACGTCGAAAAATCTGAGCAGCTGAGCTCTGGCTCGCTGCACGCCTCGCGCACGCCACCTCACCAGGCCCTCAGTGCCTTCACTTCATCCAGAGCAATCAGCGGCAGGCTGACAACCATAGCGGCAAACCGTGTTTCTTCTTGTGCCAATTCACAGGGATCCCATGGGGAGGATAGCAGGCGGCGCCGCAAGTCTCCTTTTCTCTCGTACAATTCGCTTGCGTGTTAAAAGGGGGGCTCCTGAGCATCGTGACTCAGGAGCTCTTACTGGCTCTCCAGCCCTCACCCCATGGCCTTGACCACGGCATCACGACCTGGCATACCAGCGGCAGCTGAGCTCGCTCGAGGGCCGGGACCTGAGGACGTAGAGCACTAAGGAGAGCATGAGGGGAGGGAAACTCGTATGGGCCGGCCTGGCTATGCCGCACAAGTTGGCGCGCCGGCCTAGCGCACAATCAGGAATCGCCGCGAACTCAACAAGATAAGTCCCGCTCTCGGATTAGATAAATGTTGGGGCCTAATGGTCATCCTCGCCTTGCCGCAAACCCGTTGCGGCCACATCAACTCCCTTTCTCGCCTTACTATGGCTGCTTGAGCGCTAAGGGGGACCTCGTGAGCATTGCGCCTCAGGGGCTCTTACTGGACCTCGGGCCACACACCTCCTGGCCTTGACTACGGCACGCGACCTGCCATACCAGCGACGGCTGTAGCCTGCCCGGGGACCGGGACCTGTCAGCGTAGAGCAACATGCCATCGCGAGGAAAGAAAGTGGGGACCGAGCCTTAACGGGACATGCGTTCACCAAATTCTCGTAACCAGGAAGATAAGCACAAAAGACATTACAGGCCCTTACATGCCCCCACGGGGTAATTCATGATTCTTCGCAGGGAACAAAAGCTAAAACTAAGGGGAATCCTATCTACACCCTCCCATGACGGACGTCATCATCAACAGTGGGCCACGGGAGGCCGGCGCCAACCCCATCCAGATCAGCGGCGGCGACGGCCGGACGCTGCGGCTCTGCACCGAGCACAGCGAGAGCTCGGGGGCACGTAGCTGTCATCGCTCGTCTCCGGGGTCTCGTATAGCTCAGGAGAGCTGCTGGACTCCCAAGGGCTGCTGCTGCTGGAGTGGCCGCGAGCGGGGCGCGCGTCAGCTTGGCTCTCCTCTCCGGAGTAGCACTCCAGGCGGCGGCCCTCAGCATCGAAGACCTTGAAAAAGAGCGTGGAGACGCCGTCGAACTCAAAGTGGATTGCGAGGGCACCCCTCGCACGGCAGACCCGCGCGATCTCGCCCCAGCCGCGAGTCATGAAGATCTCGCCGGCGGGGACCGCTTCGATCTCTTCTCCGGTTGCCGAGGCGCTGCAGTCGGTGTGGTGCAACCAGAGCTCGAGTGGCCCCCTCGGCGGCATCACGTCGGAAAAGAACCGCGGGAAGCAGATCCAGGAGCTTGGAGGCATCGGCGACCACAACACCAACTCGCGCGAGGAGTCCGCGGCCTGGGTTCCGAGGGTGACGGCATGCGTCGCCATGGCGCGGTATAACGCCCACGATGTGGCTATATCTCCCACGTGTCGAGGCACGACTTAGAGGCATAACCGCATTGTGGTATTGTCGCAAGAAGGGTTATCTTCACACAATCCCATGTAATGAAGAAGAATGGGATACCGAGAGTTGGCTTACAATTGCCACTTCACACAATACATAAATATAAATCATACATCATCCAAAATACACACATAGACCGACTACGGTCAAATCCAAATGAAAATAAGATAACCCCAAATGCTAGATCCCCGATCGTCCCAACTGGGCTCCACTACTGATCATCAGGAAAAGACACATAGTCACGACCACGTTCCTCATCGAACTCCCACATGAGCTCGGTTGCGTCATCTGCACTGGCATCATCGGCACCTGCAACTGTTTTGGTAGAATCTGTGAGTCACGAGGACTCAGCAATCTCACACCCACAAGATCAAGACTATTTAAGCTTATAGGAAAGGATGGTGTAATGAGGTGGAGCTGCAGCAGGCACTAAGCATATATGGTGGCTAACATACGCAAATGAGAGCGAGAAGAGAAGCAACGCAACGGTCGCGAAGCTAGAAATGATCCTGAAACTACTTACGTTCATGCATAACTCAAACCGTGTTCACTTCCCAGACTCCGCCGAGAAGAGACCATCATGGCTACACACAGGGTTGATGTATTTTAATTAAGTCAAGTGACAAGTTCTCTACAACCAGACATTAACAAATTCCCATCTGCCTCATAACCGCGGGCACGGATTTCGAAAGATAATACCCTGAAGGGGTGTCCCAACTTAGCCCATCATAAGCTCTCACGATCAATGAAGGATAAACCTTCTTCCAGGAAGACCCGATCAGTCTCGGAATCCCGGTTTACAAGACATTTCGACAATGGTAAAACAAGACCAGCAAAGCCGCCCGAATGTGCCGACAAATCCCGATAGGAGCTGCACATATCTCGTTCTCAGGGCACATCGGATGAGCAGTCCGTACAACTAAAACCAGGCCTCAAGTTTCCCCGAGGTGGCGCTGCAAAGGGCTCTAGTTTGGACCGGCACTCAGAGGAACACTGGCCCGGGGGTTTAAATAAAGATGACCCTCGGGCTCGCGAAAACCCAGGGGAAAAGGCTTAGGTGGCAAATGGTAAAACCAAGGTTGGGCCTTGCTGGAGGAGTTTTATTCAAGGCGAACTGTCAAGGGGTCCCATAAATCACCCAATCGCGTAAGGAACGCAAACTCAAGGAACATAATACCGGTATGACGGAAACTAGGGCGGAAAGAGTGGAACAAAACACCAGGCATAAGGCCGAGCCTTCCACCCTTTACCAAATATATAGGTGCATTAATTAAATAAGAGATATTATGATATCCCAACATATCCATGTTCCAACATGGAACAAACTCCAACTTCACCTGCAACTAGCAACGCTATAAGAAGGGGCTGAGCAAAAGCGGTAACTTAGCCAAACAACGGTTTCTAGGAAAGGATGGTTAGAGGCTTGACATGGCAAATAAGGGAGGCATGATATAGCAAGTGGTAGGTAGCGCAGCATGGCAATAGAACGAAATCCTAGCAAGCAAAGATAGAAGTGATTTCGAGGGTATGGTCATCTTGCCTGCAAGGTTCTCAGAGTTGTCGAAAGCTTGATCCTCGTAAGCATACTCAACAGGTTCCTCATTCACGAACTCGTCTCCCGGCTCTACCCAAAACAAGAACACAAGCAACGGAACCACAATCAATCACGGGAAATGCACAAGCAACATGATGCAAAACATGTATGATATGCGAGATGTGGTATGCGATGCATATGCGTGCTCCGGAGGAAAAATGATGAACAAGGCAGTAACTTGGCAAACCAAGCATGCCACTGGAAAGATGAGATGATTTCGGTTGAAATCGATATAAAGATCACCGGAAACGGATGCACGGTTTGCAAATGGCAAGCAAAACAAAAATGACACGAATCTGCGATTAACAGCATGATAGCACTTAGAATGCAACAAGCAACTATGCTACAGCACTCCAACATAGCAACAAAGCATATGGAAGTAATCTACAGGAGATTCTTAACAAAAGATGAACAGTGAGCTATGGCTAGATCACAACATAACAGGTTCAAACAAGCATGGAAAAAGTGCAAAAGATATTAGGTTCACAGACAGTGAAATTACTGGACATGACTGAAACAGCATCAGGTAGCAATGTTCAGAGCAAGCAATCAACATGCTACAGGAACTTAACATAGCAAAACAAGGCATGACATGAATCTAGTAAATGCATATGACAAAAGTCCCTTACTGACCATAAGCCAAAAAGAACCAGAAGATATGATGGCCACTATGTAAACATAGCAAGTTTCGTTAACCGGTTGCAAACTTAGCAGAAAACAGAGAATGACAGAAACAATAATATGAAGGCATCTTGGTGAGCTTGATGCACTCACCACAAAGCGATGCATGACAAAACAATCATACCTACAGCAAGATGGCATGTGTATGAAGCGCTCCATAGAAAGAGCAAGTACATAGCATGTATGAAACAACTACAACAAGCTTGGCAAAATTGAATATCACGTAAACAATCTGCCAGAAATATTTATAGCAAAGTAAAGCAAGATTGAGTCATGCTATGGCACTCCATAATTGCAAACAAGGGCATGAATGGATCAACTACAACAATATCTACAAAACATCCTTACTGAACATCTCCAAAAGGAGCATGGATATCTCTGTAGCCACATGGATACATAGCAACAAAATAACAGCAGTCACAGACATAAAATTACTAAGTCCCTGAAATCAGAAAGAACACGAAGCCTAGTTTGCATGCTTGTGCTAGTCACCACAGAGATCACAATAATATAGGGCATACACCTGTGTAAAGATGGCATGGCATACATCAAAACACCTGTAGAGCTCATGCCCATAAGATGCACAGATTAAATGCAACAAAAATAACAAATCACCAAGTTCTGATAAGTAACAGCAGTTAACAGCAACTAGCACTCTTGAACCAGAGATTTGGGCATCAAGATGGACTCAAATGAACATGGTACAATGTAATAAAATGAAGATCATCTTGAGACGAACATTTTGCTATATTACACGCACGAAACGGAGCTATATCCAGAGAGTTATGATGCAATGAACATGAGCATGTAATGCAAAAACTTAAAGACACAGAGAATTTCGGGGGGAACAGAAGTCAGCCCTAGGGTTCGACCCGATCGGATCTGGCTCGAGGGAGCTCGAGGCGGCGGCTCGCCGGAGCTTCAGCCGGAACGGCGCGGCGGAGGAGAGGAGGGAGACGCGGCCGGCCGGAGGAGAGGAGGCGCTCGGGGTCGGCAAAGAGGCGCCGGGCGCACGGGGCGGCGACGGCGACCTCGGGGCGTGGCGGTCAGAGGGCACGGCGGCGCCGGCGACGGCGCGGGTCGCCGAGGCGGCGAGG